>NW_026087851.1:0-28535 GCF_022539395.1 Myiozetetes cayanensis | reverse complement strand
TTAGGAGTTTCCCCGGTTGCACAGCGTGCTGTTTTGCTTACTTGCTTTTAATAAATTTCTACTATATTTTAAAATTCTATCTGGTCTTTTGACTATAACAAAGTGTGAGGGTCACAGAGAAATGGGAAGGGAAAAAAAATGATGACTAAAATGCCCTCTTATGGCAGTCCTTGAGAATGTGGGCAGAAAGCCTGAGGGCAGTGTCCAGTTCATGACAACTGTACCACAGGAAAACCACACAGAAATGACACAAGTTCATAACACGTGCCTGCACGGGAAAACACCAGGCCTTGATGTGAGTCTTCTGCCTGCACTCAGGTGTTATGTCCCGGAAACCCTTGGGCCTCGCATGCCAGATTTCCAAAAGTTTTCATTTAGGAAAACACGAGGCAGAAATCAGGAAATGAAAAGGCAGCAGTGCAGGAAACCAGGACACAGCCCCTACCATTAGCTGGGATGGTTCACAACTGGCATGAGCTGGTGAGAAAATTATGACTTCCACAAAGGTGCCTGTGGGCCTGAGGCAGGGCAGGACTGCTATAAAAGGCAGCCCAAGTCTCTGCTCTCTCATCCACTTCTCTCGCCTCCTTCTCCTCAGGAATCAGGTGAGTGGGAAGCCTCTTCTCCTCCTGCTGCTGCTTCACGACCACGTCTTTCCTCCCTGCAGGTCTCAGCTGATGTGGGCTGTGCTAGACCAGGGCTGGGAGCTGCTGGTGCTGGGAGAGGGAAGGGGAGAGAAGGTGTTGTGCAGAGAGAGGCTGGGACTTGGCTGAGGAGGCTGGTGGGCTTTGGGCTGGGCAGTGCAATGTGGGGCAGGGGGTGGCTTGGCTGCAGGGCTGCTTCTCATGTGTGCCCGCTTTGTGCTTGTCCCTGCCCTGTGTGCCAGGTGCCCCTGTGAGGCAGAGACATGTCCTGCTGCCAGCCCTGCAACCCTTGCTGCCAGCCCTGCGGGCCCACCCCGCTGGCCAACAGCTGCAATGAGTGCTGTGTCAGGCAGTGCCAGAGCTCCACCGTGGCCATCCAGCCCTCTGCTGTGGTGGTGACCCTGCCCGGGCCCATCCTCAGCTCCTTCCCACAGAACACCGTGGTGGGATCCTCCACCTCCGCTGCCGTTGGCAGCATCCTCAGCTGTGACGGAGTGCCCATCAACTCCGGGGGCTTTGACCTCTCCTGCATCACCAGATGCTACCCTTCCAGATGTGGGCCCTGCTAAAGGCCCTGCAAACATCCTGGGGCAACAACCTGCAAGACCTCTGATCGTGCTGCTGGATTGAAAACACAACTTTGGGACACTGCATTTAGAGCTTTGGACCACAGCTTCCTTCCACTCTCCTCTCTGTCTCCTTTTCTGCCCCTGTCTCCCAGGGCCACTTTAGTGGGACCTGATGCCCTACCTGCCTCAGCAGGGCAGGCAGAAGAACACCATATGGGATATCCTTTTAGTGGCTGCTGCTGGTGCTCTCTGCGAGCCCCCTCCTTTTCTTCCCTAGATTTATTAAAATTATGCTGCATTCAAGCCTTGGCCTCTGAGTCATCTGTTGTTCCGTGGCAACTCTTCCAGTGTGCTCAAGGTGGGGAAAGCAATGTGTGGGACTGCCTGCAGTAGCTCTTACTTTGTGCCCTTTGCCTTGATGCTGATGAAGACCAGCCTGCATCCTGCACAGCCAGTGGCCATCAGGGAGACCCTGGCTCCAAAGTGTTTCAGGAGTGGAGATGGGAAGGAACAATGGTTGGGGACAGCCCAGAACCTCATCTCTTCCTGTCCTTCCTTTGTTACCTGGCCTAGAGTCTCTGACCAGCCCACCTGGGAACAATCCAATGAGATCCACACCTCATACAGTCCCTCAGCACCTGGCAGGGCCCAGCTGCTGTCCAGACAGGCAAGGCTGAGGGAATTCAAGTTCAGATCGGTATCAGCCACACTCAAGAGATACAGTGGAGTCCCCATCCTTGTGAACCCAACACCTCCAAAAGGCTCTCACGGCTTGGGTCGCATCTTCCCTGTGCAGATGACTCGTGCCTTCACTGTTAATACCAACATTTACAAATGCTTCTCAGTTGTACTTGAAAATTTCTTTTTAGACCTTGGCCTCCAGCTGCAGGCAATGTGCCAAATCCAGGCACCCCTGGGGTATCCATGTTCTCCAGGGGGCAGAAAATGAATTCCTGAAGGTACTGCTGGGCTTGAAATAACAGCCCAGTCTCCCAGCACTGTGTGCAGCATGGGATCTTCCACACATGCTCCTCCTGCCTCGATCTGAGGGCAGAGACACCACCTTTTTCCATCAGACTGGCCACTGGGCACATCTTGTGGTGTCCAGAGACCAAGGCTTCACCTGCTCCCAGTGAGACCTTCTGCCCAAGCTCTGGTCTCCGTTGCCAGCTCCCAGATCATCTCCAGTTCCTCTTCCTTGTGCCTGTGACCCCACAGACAGCCCCTCCCCGTGGCTCAATTCAGGCACCACGATACAAGGAAGACATTAAGCTATTGGAGAGTGTCCAAAGGAGATCATGGGGATGGTGAAGGGTCTGGAGGAGAAGCCATATGAGGAGCAGCTGAGGGCACTTGGATTGACCAGCCTGCAAAAGAGAAGATTAAGAGGAGATCTCATTGGAATCTTTAACAGCATCCTGAGGGGCAGTGGAGGGGCAGGTACCAATCTTGGCTCTCTGTGACCCCTAACAGGACTCAAGGAAACATCTGGAGCTGAGCTGGGGACAGCTTAGCTTGGATATCAGGAGGAGGTTTTTCACCCACAGGGTGGTTGGGCAGTGACCAGGCTCCCCAAGGCATTGGGCACGGTCCCAAGGCTGACAGAGCTTATGAAGTGTTTGGACAATGCTCTCAGGGACAGGGTGGGATTGCTGGGCTGTCCTGTGCAGGGCCAGGAGTTGGACTCAATGATCTTGATGGGTCCCTTCTGACTCAGCACATTCCATGATTTCATAAGTGGGATGAGAAAGTCTCAGTCCTGTTAGAGACCCCTTTAAGTACTAAAACACTGTGATGAGGTCCTCCCCAAGCCTCAAGTTCTCCTGAGAGAAAAGACTGCATTCCTTCAACCTTTCCTCATAACACAAATCCTGCAGCCCTTTGGTCCTCTGAGGGGAACTCTGAGGAGTGGGAGAAACAGATTTGCTCCTGCTGGCACACACAGAAGGAAAAATGCATAGAAGTGAAAAACCCCAAAGGCACTTCTAATTGCCATAATTGGTGCAGAAGAACAGAGACCTTGACTGGCTTCCAGCTGCTTTCTCACTCTCCCTCCTCTATGGGACAAGAGAAAGTAGTATGAAAACAGTTGTGGGTTGAGGTACAGACAGTGGGATTACTCACCATGACCATCACAGGCAACCCTGGGCTTGACTCGGAGAAAATTCATTCCACTTATTACAGACAAAGCATAGTGCAGGATTGTGAGAGAGAAAAACAAAAGGGAAAAAAAAGGAAGAAGATATGGAAAAGAAAAAGCTGAAATGCTTTCCCTCCATCCCCTTCTCTGTTTCAGACTCAATTCCCCTCCATTCCTGGTTCTGCTGCTTCCTCCACCCTCAGGCAGCACACGCGGGGCAGGATGGGGTGTTGCAGTCAGTACACAACAGGATCTTTCTGTGCAAAAAGGGAGTCCACTGCACCTGCACAAGAGAATGCAGCAGGATTTGGGTCTTTTGTCCTAAATCACATGTTCCTGCCACTGAGACACAATGGCCAGGCCCTGACACTGAGTCTTTGGGGGATCTGTGGAAAATCTGTGCTTGAAAACCCGAGGAGTTTGACTCAAAGCCGTTTGATTCTCCCTGAGAATCCCTCCTACACCTCAGAGCAGAGCAGTCCATGCACCTGGTGCCTTGAGTGCAATAGACACTTGGAGGAAGGTCTCAGCCTCTGCCTCCCTCAGCACAGGCTGATGAGCTGTGCAAGTGAATCTGGCACTGGCTTGGCCATGAGGAGCCCCTGTCCCATCCCAGGCACAGCAACACTCCTGCATAAGGCATCGATGGCTCCTTGTGCAAGGGCAGCCCTCTGCTCTGCTGGCTCATGGCCACCCCAGGGGGGACCCCTGCACAGGAGCTTCACAGACTCTCCTGGCCAGGTCTATGTTCTTATCAGGCCAAGAAACATCATCAGCTGGGGGCTCTTGTGAGGACACACTGGGATGTCCCTGCCATGGCAGTCCTTGGGCAGGCAGGCGAGAAGCACGAGAGCGATGCCCAATTGCTGACACCTTTACCACAAACAAGACCACAGGAATGACCCAGGTGAACATCACCTGCATTCACGGGATGACAACAGCCCTTGATCTGAGACCTCTGCCTGTGCTGACGCCTTTCTGCCCCGGAAATCCTTGAGATTCTCTTCCCAGCACTTCCCAAAGCTTTCATATAGGAAGGCACGTGGAATTAGGCAGGAAATGAAAAGGCAGCAGTGCAGGAAACCAGGACACAGCCCCTACCATTAGCTGGGATGGTTCACAAGTGGCATGAGCTGGTGAGAAAATTATGACTTCCACACAGGTGACTGTGGGCCTGAGGCAGGGCAGGACTGCTATAAAAGGCAGCCCAAGTCTCTGCTCTCTCATCCACTTCTCTCACCTCCTTCTCCTCAGGAATCAGGTGAGTGGGAAGCCTCTTCTCCTCCTGCTGCTGCTTCAAGACCACGTCTTTCCTCCCTGCAGGTCTCAGCTGCTGTGGGCTGTGCTAGACCGGGAGCTGCTGGTGCTGGGAGAGGGAAGGGGAGAGAAGGTGTTGTGCAGAGAGAGGCTGGGACTTGGCTGAGGAGGCTGGTGGGCTTTGGGCTGGGCAGTGCAATGTGGGGCAGGAGGTGGCTTGGCTGCAGGGGGGTTGGGTGCAGGGCTGCTTCTCATGTGTGCCCGCTTTGTGCTTGTCCCTGCCCTGTGTGCCAGGTGCCCCTGTGAGGCAGAGACATGTCCTGCTGCCAGCCCTGCAACCCTTGCTGCCAGCCCTGCGGGCCCACCCCGCTGGCCAACAGCTGCAATGAGTGCTGTGTCAGGCAGTGCCAGAGCTCCACCGTCGTCATTGAACCTCCTGCTGTGCTGGTGACCCTGCCCGGGCCCATCCTCAGCTCCTTCCCACAGAACACCGTGGTGGGATCCTCCACCTCCGCTGCCGTTGGCAGCATCCTCAGCTGTGACGGAGTGCCCATCAACTCCGGGGGCTTTGACCTCTCCTGCATCACCAGCTGCTACCCTTCCAGATGTGGGCCCTGCTAAAGGCCCTGCAAACATCCTGGGGCAACAACCTGCAAGACCTCTGATCGTGCTGCTGGACTGAAAACACAACTTTGGGACAGTGCATTTAGACTTTTTGCCTCTTCTTTCCTTCTTCTCCTCTCTTCTCTCTCTTCCCTTCCTGTCCTGTCACCACCACTCAATGCCCCCCTCCTGGGGACCTTTTGGCATCCCTCCCTCCCTCTGCAGTGCAGGCAGAGGGACACACCCACTGCATGTCAGTGGCTGCTGCTGGTGCCCTCTGTCAGCCACCTCCTTTGCTTCTTTAGACTTAATAAAGTTGTTTTGCATCCAAGCCTGGGCCTCTGAGTCCTCCTTTCTTTCTGTGGTAGCTCTTTCATGCAGCTCAGGGGAAATGATGCAGGAAGCAGAGATAGGACAATCTGTAGTGGGTTTGTCTTTATGCCCTTTCCTCTGGATCTGACAGACACATGGCTGGCTACTCCACAGCAAAGACCATTAGGGAGAAGATGGCCCCCTAAAGTAGCAGTAGTGGGTGTGGGAAACAGCAATGCCAGGGCACAGCCCACAAACTCATCCTTTCCTACACCTCCCTTACATTGTCCCTTCTGCCCACCTCATGACCAGACAGGCAGGGCTGGGGTGTTTCATGGGTTAGCTTTGGGATCAGCCACACAAAGGGCTACTCTGTGGAGCCCTTTTAGGTGGATATAGCATGAAGGAAGCTCTGACCCTCGTGAAACTAAGTAGTAAACCATTAATCTTTTGTAAGTAAAATAGGGCTAACCTGTAACCTTGTGAAAATAAAGCACATCTCAGGAATTATTTTTAGGAGCAGCAGTACTCACAGGATGTATCTAATGTCCAAGTGATGGGTGCAATATGGTGCTTCACACCCCAGATACAGGACCTGAACTGGTACAAACAGGACTTGTGGTCTGGCTATTAACCCAGGTGGCAGAGAGCCTGCACAGCAAGGACAGTTCAAAAGTGTCACCAAGAGGAAGGTCTTGAGCCTTCATCTGACGACCCTCAAAGACCCTCTGGGTGGTAACACACACACAAGGAGGCAGAAACCATGGAAATGAGTTCTGAGAAATAATTGGCTTAAACCTGCCCATTCCAAGAACTGTAATGACTAGGAATACTGTAAATGTACATAAGAGGCCTACACTGTTCTGACAGGTGTGCATGTTAGGGGGAGATGTCACCCGTGCTGCCCAGTGCCCCAATAAAGGGAATACCTCCTGGATGACACTTGGTGGTCACTGAGTTTTGTCACTTCAGCATGAAGAGCCTTTACTAGGAAAGATTCCTGGCAGGAATGTCCACTGCAGTGGAGAGAAGGCCACAGTGGAGCAGGTCCTGCTGCTGGGACCTGTTGCACTGTCAGGGAGATGTGCTGCAACATTCCCTCTGCAGGAGGGTCTGGACAGTCTGGATATCTGGGCCAAGCCCACAGTGTGAGGTTCAACAAGGCTGAGTTCCAGGTCCTACACTTTAGCCACAATAACCCCCTGCAGGCTGGGGGAGAGCGGTTGGAAAGAGGCCCAGTGGGAAAGGACCTGGTGTTGCTGGTGGACAGTGGTGGAACAGGAACCAGACTGTGCCCAGCTGGCCAAGAAGGCCAAGGGCATCCTGGCCTGTATCAGGAATAGTGTCCAGCAGGACCAGGGCAGTGAAGGTGCCCGTCTACTGTGCATTGGTGAGGTCACACCTTGAGTGCTGTGTCCAGTTCTGGGCCCCTCAATTCAAGCAAGGCATTCAGGTTCTGGAACAAGTCCAGAAGAAGGCAATGAAGCCGGAGAAGGGTCTAGACAGTATAACCTGTGAAGAGAGGCTGAAGGAGCTGGGGGTTTATCTTGGAGAAGACAAACCACCAGATTTCTTCCAGCAGCGCTGCTTTCCAGCCTCTCATTCTCCAAAACATCCAGGGTTGCCCCATTCCAGCTGCAGAATCTGGCACCTCCCACAGTTGAAGTTCCCATGGCTGCTGCTTGCCCAGCTCTCCAATCTGCCAAGGTCTCTCTGCAGGGCCTCCCTGCCCTCAAGGGACTCAACAGCCCCTCCCAGTTTTGGGTCACCTGCACACTTGCTCAGAGTCCCTTCCAGTGCTGTGTCCAAGTCATCGATGGAGAAGTCAAAGAGCACAGGGCCCAAGATGGAGCCCTGTGGAACCCCCCTAGTGACAGGCCACAGTTTGATGTCACCCCAGTCACTGCCACCCTCTGTGCCCGACCCGTGAGCCACTTGCTCAGCCAGCACAGGATGTGTTTACCCAGCTCTGAGCTGGACAGTTTGTCCAGAGGGATCCTGCGAGACACCGCACTGTGAGCTTTACTGAAATCCAAAAAGATCACATCAGCTGGCTTCCCTTGATCAACCAGGTGGGTCACCTTGTCCTAGAAGGAGATCAGGTTGCAGGAGCAGGACTCTCCCCTCAAGAAGCTGTGCTGGCTGTGACCAGTGACTGCATTGTCTTTCAGATGTTTTTCAGTACCTCCCAGGAACACCTTCTCCATCATTTTATGAGGTCCTTCATGAAGTGAGACTGACAGGCCTGCAGTTCCCAGGGTCCTCCTTCCTTTCTTTGTTGAAAATGGGGACAATGTTTACCAGCTTTCAGTCAGCTGGGACTCACCAGTGCTGAGTACAGGGGGACAGTCACTGCCCTGGTTCTGCTGGACACTAATCCTGATACAGGCCAGGATGCCCTTGGCCTTCTTGCCCAGCAGGGCCCAGTCTGGCTCCTGATCAGCCACTGTCCATCAGCAGCCCCAGGTCCTTTTCTGCTGGGCCTCTTTCCAACTGCTCTGCCCTCAGCCTGTAGAGCTTCAGGGGGTTATTGGAGCCCATCTGTAGCACCTGGCACTTGGTCTTGTTGAACCTCCCTCTGCTGCCATAGCAAATGTACCCAGCCTGTCCAGACCCTCCTGCAGAGGGAATGTTGCAGCAGAGCTCACAGACAGGATAACAGGTCCCAGCAGCAGGACCTGCTCCACTGCGGGCTTCTCTCCACTGCAGTGGACATTCCTGCCAGGAATCTTTTCTAGGGCGGGCTCTTCATGGGGTCACAGCTTCTTTCATGGTACATCCACCTGCAAAGGGCTCCATTGACGCAGTTTTGCTTGAGGAAAAGGGAGCAGACCAGCACAGGGTCTTGCCTAGCCTGTACATGTTAACGAGGCTATTGGCAATGGCTGGATGGTGCGCCTCACATTAGTGTGTAGCCCAAAACAAAGAGACAAACACACAAAGCTAGTGAACGCACGAACAGCCAAGGCTGATCTGAATTTATTTTAACAAGATGGTGGGGTTTATAGGGGAAAGGAGAGAATTGTCTAGAAAGTGAGTAGAACTTGGGCGGAGCATGCAAGTCCGCTTGCACGGAATGGTTAAAGGGTAATACATAAACATTAGGAGGTGGGAACATAGGTGGTAACAACTTAGAAGAACATGATTGGTAGGTACCTCATGGTACCTTGACCAATGGAGTGCTACCTCCAAGCCTGTCAGCCTCCCTCAGCCCATGAGGGAGAAGGGGAAATGGCGGGAAATCAACCTACGAATAGGTTTTAACATTAATCAAACTATCACAAAATGTCAATCTTCACAAGATGGTTTTTCCATTCTTCAAAAGATGTTTCTTTTTCCTCTGCATGCTTCCATTTCTGGAATGCGGATTCCATATCTACATAATTGTTGTTATCTCCAACACTCCATCAAAAACCTGATCCCAAATACCTGATCTCTTTTGTGTTGCTGATCTCAGACCTCACACGTGAAACAGCTCAGCCCTGTCTGTCTGGACACAAGCTGGGCAGAACAGTGAATGCAAGAGAGGTGTAGGAAGAGATGAGGTTGTGGACTGTGCCCAGGCATTGCTGTTTCACATCCCCACTGTTACAGTCAAAAGACCAGGTATATTTTTTAAAATATAGTAGAAATTTATTAAAAATGTAAAAGAAATTTATTAAAGTCAAAGAAGCAAAACAGCTCGCTGGGAGACCGGGGGAAACTCCTGTTCCACCAACGGTCTGCCCCGAGGCAAGCCCACACCCCACTTTTTATATCCCCCTCTACCTCCACCCCTTAAGTCTCTTTCGATTTCTTTATTGAGTTCCATTTCGCAGCCTTCCCCAATATTGGTCCTTGTTTCGTGGGCTCCCCTGATATTGGTCCTTGCTTTCGTGGGCTCCATCTCACCACCTGAGCTCAGCCAGTGTTTTGGTTAGACCAATGTTTTTGTTAGACCATAGTCCTTAGTGTCTGCCATCTGAAAATTTCCAGAGGGGGTAAGTCCTTTCCTTTGGTTCTTTGCTGTTTCATTCTATTCTGCTTCCCTATAAGTCTGCTCAGAAAAAACACTTCTAAAATGACAAGACATAACATACAAATTCATAGCAAATTATAATTATTGCTCCTTATTACCTATTACAGACACAACATTGTGGCTTGATACTTACAATTCAAACCAACCACTAACATTACAAATATAATTTCATTAGCAAATTATCCACCTTTGCTTTTATTAACTATTACACCCAGACCTGTCAGTTTGAAGCCATCACCCCCTGTTAATCTTTGCTTTGATTAGCCAGGGACATCTTTGTGAGCTCCAGGGGAAAGGGCACAAAGCAAAATCAACTACGGGGAGTCCACTCTGCTTTCTCCAGGATTTACCACTGAGTGCATTGGAAGAGCAGCAAAGGAAGGAAAGAGAACTCGGAGTCCCAGGTTTGGATGCAAAACAACTTTATTGAGAGTAAAGAAACAAAGGAGGTGGCTGACAGAGGGCACCAGCAGCAGAGGGAGGGAGGCCACAGGGTCCCCAGGAGGGTGGCATTGGGTGGTGATGACAGGACAGGAAGGGAAAAGAGAGAAGAGAGAAGGAAAGAAGAGGCAGAAAGTCTAAATGCCGTGTCCAAAGTCGTGTTTTCAGTGCAGCAGAATGATCAGAGGTCTTGCAGGTTGTTGCCCCAGGATGTTTGCAGGGCCTTTAGCAGGGCCCACATCTGGAAGGGTAGCAGCTGGTGATGCAGGAGAGGTCAAAGCCCCCGGAGTTGATGGGCACTCCGTCACAGCTGAGGATGCTGCCAACGGCAGCGGAGGTGGAGGATCCCACGGCGGTGTTCTGTGGGAAGGAGCTGAGGATGGGCCCGGGCAGGGTCACCAGCACAGCAGGAGGTTCAATGACGACGGTGGAGCTCTGGCACTGCCTGACACAGCACTCATTGCAGCTGTTGGCCAGCGGGGTGGGCCCGCAGGGCTGGCAGCAAGGGTTGCAGGGCTGGCACTGCTGGCACTTCTCAGGGCACGACATGTCTCGAGCCTGGGGCTGCACCTGGCACACAGGGCAGGGAGCAAGCAGAGCACACGCACACCTCAGCAACAGCCCGCCAAGCACCACCAGCAAGCCAAGGCACCTGCTGCTGCCTGGCCAGGGACAGGCTCTGCAGGGGCCAACAGGGTAGCCTTGCCCTGAGCCCAGCAGGGCCTGCACACATCAGCCAGGCCCAGGGCTGCTCCTGCCTAAGCTGCAGGAAAAGAAGCCCCTCAGCCCAGCTCAGCCTCTGGCCACAACACACGCTCTGCCCTCTGCCCACACCACCCCCATCCCAGAGCCCTCCCACAACAACAAGGAGCAGGGATGGGCTGCAAAACTCCACCCTGTGCTAGAGAGGGGAGGAG
The DNA here is from genome assembly GCF_022539395.1 of Myiozetetes cayanensis. Taxonomy (NCBI): domain Eukaryota; kingdom Metazoa; phylum Chordata; class Aves; order Passeriformes; family Tyrannidae; genus Myiozetetes; species Myiozetetes cayanensis. The sequence continues at coordinate 17,634 of NW_026087851.1, read as the reverse complement.
AAAGGGGGTGTCCACTCACCGGGTTGCTGAGGACAAGGAGGTGACAGAAGGGCTTGAGAGAGCCACCAGTCAGGCTGGCTTTTATGCTGGCCCCACAGAGCCTCAGGGCCCAAAGGCCGTGCTGCATAAGTGACGATTTTCCTGCATGATCCCAGTGAACGGAAACATCTCAGGGAATGACATGGCACGAGTTTTTCTTTTGTCATTGTGGGCAGAAGTTGTGATCTAAGTGCACAAAGAAGAGGCAGGTGATGCCAGCCTGGGGCACTCTGCTCCTGCTGACAGGAAGGTTCCCAGCAGCTCCCAGCCCTCCAGCCTTTGGCTCATCACCCAAGGGCTCCCCTGAGCTGTACCTGAGTTCACCTCTGATCCCAGCCATGGCTTCCATATGAGACAGGAGCAAGGACCCTGGGAAACAGCTCAGTGCCCCAAGGCTGCCTGAAGGGAGCATGAGAAGTGATGGCCTGGGGTCAGGATTCTCCTCAATGAGACCTGAGTGCCGTGGCCCTCTCCAGATCTCTGTAGAACAAGACGGGGAGCTGAGACTGTGTCAGTGCCTGGCACTGTTGGGGAGGGATGCCACTACAGGCCCTGGAATGCTTGGGCTCAGCCTTGGGCTCAGCCACAGCTGAGGACACCCCCAGAGGCACTGACACGTTCCCAACCTGCCCAGGGAGTACAAGGACCAACCCAGATGCACAGACACAGCAAAGGTGCCCAAGGACTCGGACAGGAGGTTGCACACAAAGTGCTCTGCCCTGTGCACAGAGGGACACGTGCAGGCCAGAGGCTCCCAGGGGGTGATCCCAGGGGAGCACAAGCACAGGGATGTGCAGACACTCATACAGTTTGGGGCACAGTCCTACTGCCACACCCATTAGTGGGGATCAGCACGGGGGCAGAGGGGATGGGAAGGGATGGGAGTGAGGAGCTGCTGGGGAGCTGCTGTCAGAGCAGGGACGGGGCCTCTGAGCAGCACAGATGCTCAGGCAGCAGTGCCAGAGGAGCCTCAGGGACTGGCCAGCCAGAGGAGGAAGCCAAAGTGTTCTGATCAACAGGACAGGACCAACAGTCAGGGGAGGACTTGGGTGATGAGCCAAGGAAGGGAGGGCTGGGAGAGCTGGGGCCCTTCCTAACAGCAATAAATAAAAAAGTCAGGAAACATTACAGAAATCCGCCAGAGTGCCCCAACCTGGCATCACCTGACTCCTCTGGATCTATTGTGCACTTATGTCATAACTTCTGTACAGAACAGCACATCTTGGCCCCAGAAATCCTGCAATCTCTCCTACCTGCAGTCACAAGTGTCCATGAGGGAATGGGCATGATGTAAGCCAGGAAATGCAAAGTCACCACAGACGGAAACACCAACACGTGCCATGTCATTCCCTGAGATGTTTCCATTCACTGGGATCATGCAGGAAAATTGTCACTTATGCAGCACGGCCTTTGGGCCCTGAGGCTCTGTGGGGCCAGCATAAAAGCCAGCCTGACTGGTGGCTCTCTCAAGCCCTTCTGCCACCTCCTTGTCCTCAGCAACCCGGTGAGTGGACACCCCCTTTCTCCTCCCCTCTCTAGCACAGGGTGGAGCTTTGCAGCCCATCCCTGCTCCTTGTTGTTGTGGGAGGGCTCTGGGATGGGGGTGGTGTGGGCAGAGGGCAGAGCGTGTGTTGTGGCCAGAGGCTGAGCTGGGCTGAGGGGCTTCTTTTCCTGCAGCTTAGGCAGGAGCAGCCCTGGGCCTGGCTGATGTGTGCAGGCCCTGCTGGGCTCAGGGCAAGGCTGCCCTGTTGGCCCCTGCAGAGCCTGTCCCTGGCCAGGCAGCAGCAGGTGCCTTGGCTTGCTGGTGGTGCTTGGCGGGCTGTTGCTGAGGTGTGCGTGTGCTCTGCTTGCTCCCTGCCCTGTGTGCCAGGTGCAGCCCCAGGCTCGAGACATGTCGTGCCCTGAGAAGTGCCAGCAGTGCCAGCCCTGCAACCCTTGCTGCCAGCCCTGCGGGCCCACCCCGCTGGCCAACAGCTGCAATGAGTGCTGTGTCAGGCAGTGCCAGAGCTCCACCGTCGTCATTGAACCTCCTGCTGTGCTGGTGACCCTGCCCGGGCCCATCCTCAGCTCCTTCCCACAGAACACCGCCGTGGGATCCTCCACCTCCGCTGCCATTGGCAGCATCCTCAGCTGTGACGGAGTGCCCATCAACTCCGGGGGCTTTGACCTCTCCTGCATCACCAGCTGCTACCCTTGCAGATGTGGGCCCTGCTAAAGGCTCTGCAAACATCCTGGAGCAACAACCTGCAAGACCTCTGATTGTTCTGCTGGATTGAAAACACGACTTTGGGACACAGCATTTAGACTTTCAGCCTCTTCTTTCCTTCTCTCTTTTCTCTCTTCCCTTCCTGTCCTGTCACCACCACCCAATGCCACCCTCCTGGGGACCTTTTGGCCTCCCTCTCTCTGCAGTGCAGGCAGAGGGACACCCCCACTGCATGTCAGTGGCTGCTGCTGGTGCCCTCTGTGAGCCACCTCCTTTGCTTCTTTAGACTTAATAAAGTTGTTTTGCATCCAAATCTGGGCCTCTGATTCCTCCTTTCTTTCTGTGGCAACTCTTCCATTGAGCTCAGGGAAGAAGGTGGAGGAAGCAGAGGGTGGGACTCTCTGCAGTTGATTTTCCTTTGTGCCCTTTCTCTTGGAGCTCACAAACACGTCTCCAGGAGTGGGAGTGGTGAGGCACTGGAAAAAACTATCCAGAATTGTTGTGGATACCTTAACCCTTGAAGTGTTCAAGGTGAGATTGGACAGGGCTTTGGGTAAACTGGTTTTGTGGGTGGCATTTCTGCAAAGCTTTTGGGGATAGGATGTGTGGAAGTAAATGGTCACCAAGTTCCTTCTCAACCCAAATAAATTTCTGATGGAATAGCTTTTCACTGGGCCATCACCCATATGACAAGTGTGCTGAGTGTTGGGCAGAGTTGATTCCCTTTTGGAGACTGTTGGAACTGAGTCTCTCAGACCAGCAGGAGCCACTGGACCCTTCTGACAGAGCCCATCCTAGCAGTTTTCTCCCCCAGCACCCAAAACTTGCACATCTACACAATACAGAGTGTCCAACACAGAGCAAAACACAACTCGATGAATAAGAATTTCAACTGCAAAGCACCAGTCCAGGCATCAGAAAGGGATGGATGTAAATTTGAATAACCTAAGAAGTGATATTACTGCTCCCTCAGCAAAGAGGGAATTTGCCTGGCCTCCCTCTTAATGGGGGAGATGAGTTTGTGTAATTTGGCCCTGAATCACATGTCCCTGTTTGCCTAGACACAGTTGCTGACAACTCTGATTCAGCTTTTTGGGGGCTATGGAAATCCTGGTGCTCAAACACCCAAACGAGTCCACAGCTCTTTGACTGTCCCAGTGCCACCCAGAAGGTCTGTCCTACATCTCCCAGCAGAGCAACATCTGGACCCTGATCCCTTCAGTTCCACACACACTTGGCACAGGCTCTCAGCAGCATTCCATCCGCAGGGAATTGATTCAGGGATCAGGGCCTGCTCAGGGGACAGGAGTTCTTGGCTTTCCCCCTGAACAGAAAGCAACAGGTGGAGGGTGCAGGAGGCAGAGGCTGCATTCCAGTTGTCTGGACACTTCTGTGCAGGGTGAAGGGCAGCGCTGTTCAGCTGGAGATTGGCTCCTTCTGGTGGGGGCAACCACTACTCTGTGGTGCTCAAGGAACACCCAGGGCAGAGCCAGAGCTGGAACCTTCTGGTGCCCTCCTGATGGGCATCACACACACGACTGACACACGTGTGCTCGGGAATGTCTGCCTTGGACCCTGCAAAAATCTGGACATGCTCAGCAGGACAGAAAAACATAAAAAAGGAGGAACTGTGTGTAGGTGATGTTAGGAACACCTCTGACAGAACGAGATGAGAGTACCCTAGTGTGGCATGATGGAGAGGTTTAAATTTAGAGGAGGCTAAGAATTTTAGGGCAAAATGCAGTATCCATTCCCTGGAGGAAATGTGGCCATCATGCTCTCCATAAAACTGAATCATCTGCTCAGAGGAACAGAACGGAGAGTGGAACAAAGTGGCGAATACTAGCCCCCCTCTATTTGTAGCAGTTATTAATATAATAAATAATAAGTCCCATGGGGACCATAGTGACACCAACGTGATGTGTAACAAGAGAGAGAGAGATCATTTATTCAAGGAGTCCCAGCTTATATAGCAGTTTCAAATGCTGCCACGTCACACAGGTAACTTCTTAAGCCAATCCCATACAAGCATTCAACAGAGCATGTGTGACAGAGTATTTAAAACTACAACTCCCAGGATGCTTTGCAGCACCTGCTGTAACCAGACCCCACAATTCCCCCATTTTTATTAATAACAAAAGAGTGTAAATTCAAAAAACAGTGCAATTCTTAACAAGACGTTTTTCACTTGACATAGTAAACTTATTTCTTGATTAAACCTTATTTACCTAAGGGTTTTTTGCAATTGGGTAGAACAAAAACCTTTATCAATCTTAGGGTTTACATATAACTGGGGAAAAGTTACTTTATTAAACCGCAAGGAAAAGTTTAAAGGAGGAACATCATGTTTTGAGTTGTCTTTTATTAAGGCGATGTATTAGAGGTAGTGTTTGTTGTGTGTGTTTGTTTTAGATATTTGGTATAATGTGTATATGGTTCACATAGATTCATACATTCATACAATCTCTCTTTCACTCATTCGGGTAGCCACCCCAATCATTTTTCATTCATGCATACATGTAATCTTTATTTTGTTTTCATATTCTAGCTATACAACTTAAACTTTTATGGAGTGTTTGGTCAGAATGAAAATTGTTTGACTCAGGATTTACTTACTTAATTACATGCATATTCTGTCTACTCCCCTTGTTTTGTTGTGAATATGGAATTTTAATGAATTTAAGGTATAATAGTGGTAAGTAGTGTGTATATTTCTGAGTGTGTACTTAGAGAAATGAATAGGTAAGTTATTATTATAATGTGTTAACTAATAACAATAGAAATTCTTAAAGATGTTAATTATTACTTAAATGAGATAGTTACAAACTTAAACTTATTTAGATACATTTAAGAATTTAACAATTTTAAACAATATTCAGTAAATGTGACTATTAGTAATTTAAAGAAGGCTACAGGAAAATTAGAAAGTTAAAAATGTATTAATAAGGCAATGTTGAATTTTTCTGTCTTATTAGTGTGAATAGAAAATTAAAGACAGTTAACTAAATTATTTTAGATAAAAACATTTGTAATAATTTCTAAAGGCTTATATGTAAAACATGTAAAAACAGTCAGTAATATAGTGTCTGTATAGTTTTGGCCCCGGCCCGGGTCCTTGCCCGGGGCCGCCGCCGCCTCTCTCACGGGAGTGGGGAGGCGGTGTTGTCACTGTTGAGGCTCCCAGAGGAGCCGTAGTCGCTGCGGCCATGGCCCGGCCCGCTCACGGTCGGGGCCATGTCGCTGGTCATCGCCGCCGGGCCTCGGCTCGGCCTGGTGCCGCGTTGTGCTGCCTGTGCGGCTGTCCCGGGCCGCGCTGCTGCGGCCGCGTGGTCCGCTTCAGGGGAGCGGCAGCATGGGTGGGCTGGCTCGCTGACGCGGCCGTCAGCTCTAGGCACGGCCCGACCGTCAGCACGGGCTGCCCACGCTCCAAGTGCAGGCGGGCGGTGAAGGCCTCGCAGCTCTGCGCCCCTGACACGTGCTCACCAAAGCCGCTGCGCCGCCTTCAGCGCCCTGCGTCACCCCAGCTTCATTTACAAACTTGTGCCACAGTCCCAGCGCACGCCTGCTTGGCCGCCTGGGACGGCCGCGGGGCCGCCCCACGGCTTCTCTTCAGGCACAGCGGCCGCCTCCCCGGCCCGGAGTTCCACACGGAGCTCCATTGGGAGCTCCATGCGGGTCGGGGGTGTGGCGGGAGTCGTCGCCAGCTGCGGCGGGGCTTCTGCGCTCGGGTCACCGCCTCCCGTTCGGCCGCGCCTCAGCCGGGCCTTGGCCCGCTTGCGGGCTCCGGGCAGAGGCGCCCTGCGGCGGCGCCACTCCGACCGCCCAGCTCCCTCCACGCTGTGCGCCGGGCCCGCCGCTCCCGGTGGTGCCGCCACCGCTGCCATCTGGGTTCGCGCAGGAACCGCCGCCGCAGCCTGGTCGACACCAGCCGGTACCGCGAGAGGAAGTCGCTGTTGCTGCCGAGCCCCGTCCCGGAGCCGCCCGGCTCGGGGGGGCCGGAGTCGCCACCCGCTGTCAGCAGTCCTGCGGAGCCGTGCGCAGCTCCGTCCCCAGCCAGACTCGCTGCGGCTGCCGAGCGCCTCGACAGCCCCGCGCTCTGTGCCCGCCGCGGGCCTCGCCGCTCGCAACGTCGAGCGGCTATCACGTATCTTTTTTAAACATCGCGCTGCTGTTGCTGGTAGGCACAGCAGTTGTTGCTTAGCTACCGGCTCCCAGCACGGACCATGTTCCATGCATGCCTTCAGCAGAGGCAGTTCACAACATGGCCAAGAGACAGGAAGAGAAGGCATCAACTTCTGCTCCCGGCATGGGCAAGATGGCGCCGCCCACGCTCCGGCGTGGTCTCCACGTGTCTGCAGGTTTTTAATGGCTTGGGGATTCAAAGTTTGTTCCCTTTTACTAGTCACATAATCCGCGACACGCGCCTTCTTTCCGGAATTCACGTATTCGCGAAAATTCAGCACAAAAAGGTATATTCTAAGGCTCTTCTTCCGTGCTCTCGGACCCCCTCCCCCTTTCCACACTACAGTAGTACGTGGAGTTCCATGCTTTACAATGTTTGGGGGAGGGGAAGATTCAAAGTTTCTCTCTGTGGACGAGTTCTTTTGCGAGGGTTTTAAAGTGTCCACCTTTTTTACTTTTGTTTTTTCTCTGCTTTTCCACTCTTTTTTCCAAACAATTTCACTAGGAATTGTAAATAACAGCAGTCCTAAAACAGTTATTTTCATCAATTTTAAAAGTTCAGCTATTTTATTTTTGTTAACTTGTCTCCAAAGTCTTTTCAATATTAAGCTTAGGGCTTTTGCAATATTCTGCGGTTCACGTGAATTAAAAGTTTTCATTTTTTCTCTTTTTCTTTTTTCTCCCGCCCTCTCACCTGGGACGTAGATTTTTCTTCTCGAGAGCGTCCTCTCAAAACGTAGGCAATTCCCTACTGAATTCAGGCCTTTTTTCGAGCTCAATCGCGGTTTCTCCCGCCTACGCCCATCAGAGTTTCCTTTCCTCTGGTACCTGGCGTTTATTTCTTTTTCACGGCGGACGTCCCTCAGCGTTAAATATAGGCTGGTACCTGACGTCTGGTCCGTATTTCTTCCTGATTCAGGATAAGGCTTAGGTCCCTGTTTGGGCGCCATATGTAGCAGTTATTAATATAATAAATAATAAGTCCCATGGGGACCATAGCGACACCAACGTGATGTGTAACAAGAGAGAGAGAGATCGTTTATTCAAGGAGTCCCAGTTTATATAGCAGTTTCAAATGCTGCCACGTCACACAGGTAACTTCTTAAGCCAATCCCATACAAGCATTCAACAGAGCATGTGTGACAGAGTACTTAGAACTACAACTCCCAGGATGCTTTGCAGCACCTGCTGTAACCACACCCCACATCTATTCAAATGCCAGTGGAAAGGGGGGACACTGTGGTACTGTGCAGGTCATGAGTCCATACAGTACCTGTCAGCCAAGGGAGAATCAAGGTGTTCTGCTGCTGAGCCAACAACCATGTCGAATGCCCTCCGGAGGTGCCAAGCCACCACCACCCTGCTCTCATTAGGTGTGGCAAGACAACTCGACAGCAATCAGAAATAAAAGGTATTTAGGACTAAAGCCACACAAGCTCCCCCAAAACATAAAGAAAAAATATAAAAGTAAGTTCGGGATGGGGGAAAGTTGGGAAAGGACTCCACCAAAACTCTTGGGGTCAGTCGATGGCCTGAGCCCATTTCTTCCCCCCACAGGGACACCAACTGCAGAAGCAAAGTACTCTACACTTGGTAACTATTGCTTTTAGGACTAGAGCTTGTGTTTGCTTTGCATATCCCACTAGATTGCTTTAAAATGCATTTTTGTGCCAGACACTATCACTGACAACCATAACACTTATTACCCTGCCACAATTTGTATTGCAAAGAGTGGTACTCCATGAACTGTTAGAGTGAGTCCTTTCAGTTGCTGGCAGCAGACAACACTTTGGCAGGGCCTGCTCAGGGGTCTTCATGTTGTTGGTTGAGCCCCTCTGAGAAAAGCAGTCGAATCACCTTCAATCTGGTGAATCTCTTGCTGAAGGGTCTCGGTACAAGACGCTGACAGACTGGTTGGACAAGAGGCTCTCCACTTTCCTGGGGGCACCGACAAGCAACACCTAAACTCTCCATTTTCACATGACACCTGGGAACGGACCAGGCGACCAAAAATGTACCTTGTCTTCCCAAAGGGTCTGCAGAGAGTGTACAGAGAGAGGATGGGGTGATTGACACCAGCACAACTTTCATGAAAGCACTTTAAATAGAGAACAGGGTCAAACCTTGCCAGCACAAGTGCAGCTGAGGGCAACAAAGGGTGACTGTCACTAGACAGAAAGGAGGGGAAAGACAAAAGGATGTTTCATGTCCGCTCCCATGGAAGTCCTTCGCCATGTGGGCAGGAAGCACAAGAGCTGTGTCCATTTCAGGACAACTGTACCATAGGAAAACCACCCAGAAATTACACTGGCTCACATCACCTGCTTGCACGGGAAGACACCAGGCCTTGATCTGAGCCTTCTACCTGCACTCAGGTGTTTATGTCCCGGAAACCCTTGGGCCTCTCATCCCAACACTTACAGAATTCTTCCTATAGGAAAGCACGTGGAATGCACAGGAAATGAAAATGCAGAAGTGCAGAAAACCAGGACACAGCCCCTACCATTAGCTGGGATGGTTCACAACTGGCATGAGCTGGTCAACAAATTATGACTTCCACAAAGGTGCCTGTGGGCCTGAGGCAGGGCAGGACTGCTATAAAAGGCAGCCCAAGTCTCTGCTCTCTCATCCACTTCTCTCATCTCCTCCTCCTCAGGAATCAGGTGAGTGGGAAGCCTCTTGTCCTCCTGCTGCTGCTTCAAGACCACGTCTTTCCTCCCTGCAGGTCTCAGCTGATGTGGGCTGTGCTAGGCCAGGGCTGGGAGCTGCTGGTGCTGGGAGAGGGAAGGGGAGAGAAGGTGTTGTGCAGAGAGAGGCTGGGACTTGGCTGAGGAGGCTGGTGGGCTTTGGGCTGGGCAGTGCAATGTGGGGCAGGAGGTGGCTTGGCTGCAGGGGGGTTGGGTGCAGGGCTGCTTCTCATGTGTGCCCGCTTTGTGCTTGTCCCTGCCCTGTGTGCCAGGTGCCCCTGTGAGGCAGAGACATGTCCTGCTGCCAGCCCTGCAACCCTTGCTGCCAGCCCTGCGGGCCCACCCCGCTGGCCAACAGCTGCAATGAGTGCTGTGTCAGGCAGTGCCAGAGCTCCACCGTCGTCATTGAACCTCCTGCTGTGCTGGTGACCCTGCCCGGGCCCATCCTCAGCTCCTTCCCACAGAACACCGTGGTGGGATCCTCCACCTCCGCTGCCGTTGGCAGCATCCTCAGCTGTGACGGAGTGCCCATCAACTCCGGGGGCTTTGACCTCTCCTGCATCACCAGCTGCTACCCTCGCAGATGTGGGCCCTGCTAAAGGCCCTGCAAACATCCTCAGGAAAGAACCTACAAGACCTCTGATCATGCTGCTGGACTGAAAACAGAACGTTGGAAAACGGCCTTTAGACTTTCTGCCTCTTCTTCCCTTCTTCTCCTCTCTTCTCTCTCTTCCCTACCTGTCACCACCACCCAATACTACCCTCCTGGGGACTTTTTGGCCTCCCTCCCTCCTTCTGCAGTGCAGTCAGGGGGACACCCCCACTGCATGTCAGTGGCTGCTGATGGTGCCCTCTGTGAGCCACCTCCTTTGCTTCTTTAGACTCAATAAACTTGTTTTGCATCCAAGCCTTGGCCTCTGAGTCTTTTGTTATTCTTTGGTAACTTTTCCAATGAGTTCAGTGATGGGGGGCAGAGAAAGGCAGAGGATTGGAGTTGCTGGAGTTTTCTTTGTGCCTTTTCCCTTGGAGCCGACAAAGACCTCCCTGGCTTATCCACTGCAAGGACCACACCAAAAGAGAAGATGGCTCCAAAAGTTTACGGGACTGGTGATGGGGAAGAACAATGCCTGGGCACAGCCCAAAGCATCAACTCTTCCTACATCTCCTTTACACTGACCATTCTAACCACCTTGTGTCCAGACAGGCAGGGCTGGGATGTTTCATGGGATAGGGTTGGGATCAAGCATACAAAAGAGTTGATTGGGATCAGCTGTTCTGTGGAGCCCTTTGCAGGTGGATGTACCATGAAGAAAGCCATGACCCCGGGAAGAACCTACACTAGGAAATATTCCTGGCAGGAATATACACTGCAGTGGAGAGAAGCCCACAATGGAGCAGGTACTGCTGCCAGGACCTGTGAAAGGCTGGGGGGAATCTTGGTTTTAATGTCTTATTATTTCCTTTGTCGTAGTCCATGGGTTATTGGAAATAAAGGAGTTGTATTTCCCCAAGATGAATCATCTTTTCCTGTGACAGGAATTGCTCAGTGTTCCCTGACCTTATTTTGACCCCTCACCTTGGCATTGTATTTTCTCTCCTCACCCAGGTGAGGACAGGCAGTGATAGAATGTCTTCATGGGCACCAGGCCACTTGCCAAGATCCACCCACCATGAGCTTGAAACACCTGGTTGACTGATTCCCTGAGCAGCCTGAACTCTGCTGGTGGCCTGGGAGAAAAGGCCAACCCCCATCTGGTTACAACCTCCTTTCAAGGAGTTGTAGAGAGTGATGAGGCCACCCCTGAGCCTCCTCGTCTCCAGGTTAAACAACCCCAGTTCCCTCAGCATGCCCTCACAGGATATGCCCTCCAGGCACTCCAGCTGCTCCACTGCCCTTCTCTGGACTCACTCCAGCCCCTCAATGTCCTTCCTCAGTTGAGGGGCCCAGAACTGGACACAGCACTCGAGGTGTGGCCTCACCAGTGCACAGCAGACGGGCACAATCTCTGTCCTGGTCCTGCTGGACACTATTCCTGACACAGGCCAGGATACCCTTGGCCTTCTTGCCGGTCTGGGCACACTGTGGATCCTTTTCTGCCTCTGTCCACCAGCACCTCCAAGTCCTTTTCCACAAAGGCCTTCTTCCACCTGCTCTGCCCCAGCCTGTAGAGCTGCAGGGGGTTATTGTGGCCAAAGTAGGACTCAGCAACGACTCTTGTAGGCCCTCAGTGTTGGCTTGGCCCGTGTATCCAGCCTGTCCAGACCCTTCTGCAGAGGGAATGTGTAGCTCCATGAGAGTGTAACAGGTCCTGCCATCAGGACCTGCTGCATTGTCAGCCTCTCTCTGCTGCAGTGGGCATTCCTGCCAGGAACCTTTTCTGGTGCAGGCTCTGCACAATATCGCAGCTCTCTTCATGGTACATCCACCTGCAAAGGGCTCCATGGAACAGCTGATCCCACTCAGCTCTTTTGTGTGGCTGATCCCAGTCCTGACACAACAAACACCCCAGCCCTGCCTGTCTGGACACAGCTGGGCAGAACAGTCAGTGTAAGGGAGGTGTGGGAAGGGATGAAGTTGTGGGCTGTGCCCAGGCATTGCTGTTTCACATCCCCTCTCCTTCCACTTTTTGGGACCATGCTTTCCCTCATAATCCTGGCTGGGGAGTAGCCAGGGATAGGCTTGTCAGGTCCAAGGGAAAGAGCACAAATTAAAATCCTCTAAAGGGAGTCCCACCTTCTGCTCTCCCCTCATGTTTCCCTGAGTGCCTTGTAAGGGCAGACAGAGAAGGAAGGAGGACTCAGAGGCCCAGATTTGGATGCAGAACAACTTTATTGAGTCTAAAGAAGCAAAGGAGGTGGCTGACAGAGGGCACCAGCAGCAGCCACTGACATGGAGTGGGGGTGTCCCTCTGCCTGCACTGCACAGGGAGGGAGGCCAAAAGGTCCCCAGGAGGGTGGCATTTGGTGGTGGTGACAGGACAGGAAGGGAGAGAGAGAAGAAGGAAAGAAGAGGCAGAAAGTCTGAATGCCGTGTCCCAAAGTTCTGTTTTCAGTCCAGCAGCACGATCAGAGGTCTTGTAGGTTCTTTCCTGAGGATGTTTGCAGGGCCTTTAGCAGGGCCCACATCTGCAAGGGTAGCAGCTGGTGATGCAGGAGAGGTCAAAGCCCCCGGAGTTGATGGGCACTCCGTCACAGCTGAGGATGCTGCCAATGGCAGCGGAGGTGGAGGATCCCACGGCGGTGTTCTGTGGGAAGGAGCTGAGGATGGGCCCGGGCAGGGTCACCAGCACAGCAGGAGGTTCAATGACGACGGTGGAGCTCTGGCACTGCCTGACACAGCACTCATTGCAGCTGTTGGCCAGCGGGGTGGGCCCGCAGGGCTGGCAGCAAGGGTTGCAGGGCTGGCAGCGGGACATGTCTCTGCCTCACAGGGGCACCTGGCACACAGGGCAGGGACAAGCACAAAGCGGGCACACATGAGAAGCAGCCCTGCAGCCAAGCCACCCCCTGCCCCACATTGCACTGCCCAGCCCAAAGCCCACCAGCCTCCTCAGCCAAGTCCCAGCCTCTCTCTGCACAACACCTTCTCTCCCCTTCCCTCTCCCAGCACCAGCAGCTCCCAGCCCTGGCCTAGCACAGCCCACATCAGCTGAGACCTGCAGGGAGGAAAGACGTGGTCTTGAAGCAGAAGTAGAAGGAGAAGAGGCTTCCCACTCACCTGATTCCTGAGGAGGAGGAGATGAGAGAAGTGGATGAGAGAGCAGAGACTTGGGCTGCCTTTTATAGCAGTCCTGCCCTGCCTCAGGCCCACAGGAACCTTTGTGGAAGTCATAATTTTCTCACCAGCTCCTGTCAGTGGATAACCATCCCACCTAATGGTAGGGGCTGTGTCCTGGTTTCCTGCACTGCTGCCTTTTCATTTCCTGTGCATTCCACGTGCTTTCCTAAATGAAAGCATTCTGGAAGATGCTGGCATGAGAGGCCCTAGGGTTTCAGGGACATAAACACCTGAGTGCAGGTTCAGAAGGCTCACATCAAGGCCTGGTGTCTTCCAGTGCAGGCACATGATGTGAAGTTGTGTAATTTCTGGGTGGTTTTCCTGTGGTACAGTTGTCGTGAAATGGACAGTTCCCTCAGGCTTTCTGCCCACAGTCTCGAGGGCTGCCATGAGAAGGGATATGAAACATCATTTTTTTTTCCCTTCCCATCTCTTTGTGACCCTCACTCTTTATTTCACTCAGGCTTCTGCTGCCATGGGTTGACCCTCTTCTCTATTTACACTGCCCTCAGGAAGACTGTGCCCATCTCATTGACCTCCTCCTCTCTCTGTACCCTCTCAGCAGCTCCCTTGAGAAGACAAGGGGCATTTCTGTAGCCTGGTGAGTTACCAGGGTACTTGAGTCCTTATCTGTTGGGGGGGTTTCCTACATATTTTTCGCAGAGATCCCCCTTTTTTATGTTTTTCTGTCCTGCTGAGCATGTCCAGATTTTTGCAGGGTCCAAGGCAGACATTCCTGAGCACACGTGTGTCAGTCGTGTGTGTGATCCCCATCAGGAGGGCACTGGAAGGTTCCAGCACTGGCTCTGCCCTGGGTGTTCCTTGAGCACCACAGAGTAGCCAGTTCTACAATGGATCTTCACCACAGGGTCACAGGGGATATTGGGTTTTGAGACCACCCCTGTTTCCTGTGGGGTCCCTTACAATGGGAGAACAGTCCTTGATAGACCTCTCTGACTTGAGTCCATCTCTCGGGCTACAGGTCTTCCATTCTCTGCTGTCTCGCAGGGTCACAAATTCAGCTGCACCAGCATGGATCCCTCACTCAGATCCCAACATCTTACCAGAGCCGTTCTGCTCCAGTGTAAGTCTCCCTCAGGGTCACAAATCTCCAGCAGGACTCTGTTTCATTCCAAGCCTTTTTATGAAATCTCAGCTTCCTCGTGCATCCGAGCTTACTTACTTCAGTGTAAGTTCCTCTACAAGCTACATGTGGGCTCCTCACCCCAGTAATCTTCCACAGGTGGCAGGGATATATTTTTCAGTCTTTTCCCTGCTGAAGGGAGAGAGAGAGAAAGCAACAGGGGGGGAAGAAGCAGCCCCCCACTTCGAACTTCTCTCTCCTGCTGCTGCCAGCTTTGGCCTTGAAAGCTGTGCTCTCTCTCTCTCTGGAATTCCTTTTACAGCACATCTTCTCCATCTTCTTCTCTAAAGTTTGGTGTTTTTTTAATCTCTTACAGGAGAGAAGGGGGGGGTTTCAGTTCCACACCTGTCCCCTGCCAAAGGGCTGGGGTAGGAGGGAGGCCTGACCCCACTTGGGACCTGCTGTCTCTCCTACATGGCTACCTAATTTCATCTGCCCAACTGCCTTCTCTTCCATTTTCTTAAAAATGTCATTGACAGAGGCATTAATGAAATTTTTGATAGGCTTTTTCTCCGGAAATACTGGACAAAACCATCCGCAGCCCCAGGGGCTGGCTGGTGGGCAAAACCACGACAGGATCACACACACGACTGACACACGTGTGCTCGGGAATGTCTGCCTTGGACCCTGCAAAAATCTGGACATGCACAGCAGGACAGAAAAACAAAAAAAGAGGGGGATCTCTGCTAAAAATATGCAGGAAACACCCCCAACAGATGAGGACTCAAGTAACCTGGGAACTGACCAGGCCACAGAAATGCCCCTTGTCTTCCCAAGGGTCCTGCTGAGAGGGTACAGAGAGAGGAGGAGGTCAACGAGATGGGCACAGTTTTCCTGAGGGCAGTGTAAATAGAGAAGAGGGTCAACCCCTGCCAGCAGAAGCCTGAGTGAAATAAAGAGTGAGGGTCACAGAGAGATGGGAAGGGAAAAAAATGATGTTTCATATCCCCTCTCATGGTAGTCCTTGACAATGTGGGCAGAAAGCCTGAGGGCAGTGTGCATTTCATGACAACTGTACCACAGGAAAACCACACAGAAATGACCCAAGTTCACATCACCTTCTTGCACAGGAAGACACCAGGCCTTGATGTGAGCCTTCTGCCTGCACTAAGGTGTTATGTCCCTGAAATCCTAGGGCCTCTCATGCCAGATCTTCCAGAAGCTTCTATTCTAAGAAACCACGTGGCAAAAACCAGGAAATGAAAAGGCAGCAGTGCAGGAAACAAGGAAAGAGCCCCTACCATTATCTGGGATGGTTTACAACTAACAGGAGATGGTGAGAAAATTATGACTTCCACAAAGGTGCCTGTGGGCCTGAGGCAGGGCAGGACTGCTATAAAAGGCAGCCCAAGTCTCTGCTCTCTCATCCACTTCTCTTACCTCCTCCTCCTCAGGAATCAGGTGAGTGGGAAGCCTCTTCTCCTTCTACTTCTGCTTCAAGACCACATCTTTCCTCCCTGCAGGTCTCAGCTGATGTGGGCTGTGCTAGGCCAGGGCTGGGAGCTGCTGGTGCTGGGAGAGAGAAGGGGAGAGAAGGTGTTGTGCAGAGAGAGGCTGGGACTTGGCTGAGGAAGCTGGTGGGCTTTGGGCTGGGCAGTGCAATGTGGGGCAGGAGGTGGCTTGGCTGCAGGGCTGGTGCAGGGCTGCTTCTCATGTGTGCCCGCTTGTGCTTGTCCCTGCCCTGTGTGCCAGGTGCCCCTGTGAGCCAGAGACATGTCCCGCTGCCAGCCCTGCAACCCTTGCTGCCAGCCCTGCGGGCCCACCCCGCTGGCCAACAGCTGCAATGAGTGCTGTGTCAGGCAGTGCCAGAGCTCCACCGTCGTCATTGAACCTCCTGCTGTGCTGGTGACCCTGCCCGGGCCCATCCTCAGCTCCTTCCCACAGAACACCGCCGTGGGATCCTCCACCTCCGCTGCCGTTGGCAGCATCCTCAGCTGTGACGGAGTGCCCATCAACTCCGGGGGCTTTGACCTCTCCTGCATCACCAGCTGCTACCCTTGCAGATGTGGGCCCTGCTAAAGGCCCTGCAAACATCCTCAGGAAAGAACCTACAAGACCTCTGATCGTGCTGCTGGACTGAAAACAGAACTTTGGGACACGGCATTCAGACTTTCTGCCTCTTCTTTCCTTCTTCTCTCTCTCTTCCTGTCCTGTCACCACCACCAAATGCCACCCTCCTGGGGACCTTTGGCCTCCCTCCCTGTGCAGTGCAGGCAGAGGGACACCCCCACTCCATGTCAGTGGCTGCTGCTGGTGCCCTCTGTCAGCCACCTCCTTTGCTTCTTTAGACTCAATAAAGTTGTTCTGCATCCAAATCTGGGCCTCTGAGTCCTCCTTCCTTCTCTGTCTGCCCTTACAAGGCACTCAGGGAAACATGAGGGAGAGCAGAAGGTGGGACTCCCTTTAGAGGATTTTAATTTGTGCTCTTTCCTTGGACCTGACAAGCCTATCCCTGGCTACTCCCCAGCCAGGATTATGAGGGAAAGCATGGTCCCAAAAGTGGAAGGAGAGGGATGTGAAACAGCAATGCCTGGGCACAGCCCACAACTTCATCCCTTCCCACACCTCCCTTACACTGACTGTTCTGCCCAGCTGTGTCCAGACAGGCAGGGCTGGGGTGTTTGCTGTGTCAGGACTGGGATCAGCCACACAAAAGAGCTGAGTGGGATCAGCTGTTCCATGGAGCCCTTTGCAGGTGGATGTACCATGAAGATTGCTGCGATATTGTGCAGAACCTGCACCAGAAAAGGTTCCTGGCAGGAATGCCCACTGCAGCAGAGAGAGGCTGACAATGCAGCAGGTCCTGATGGCAGGACCTGTTACACTCTCATGGAGCTACACATTCTCTCTGCAGAAGGGTCTGGACAGGCTGGATACACGGGCCAAGCCAACACTGAGGGCCTACAAGAGTCGTTGCTGAGTCCTACTTTGGCACAACAACCCCTGCAGCTCTACAGGCTGGGGCAGAGCAGGTGGAAAGAGGCCTTTGTGGAAAAGGACTTGGAGGTGCTGGTGGACAGAGGCAGAACAGGACTCCACAGTGTGCCCAGACCGGCAAGAAGGCCAAGGGTATCCTGGCCTGTGTCAGGAATAGTGTCCAGCAGGACCAGGACAGAGATTGTGCCCGTCTGCTGTGCACTGGTGAGGCCACACCTCGAGTGCTGTGTCGAGTTCTGGGCCCCTCAACTGAGGAAGGACATTGAGGGGCTGGAGTGAGTCCAGAGAAGGGCAGTGGAGCAGCTGGAGTGCCTGGAGGGCATATCCTGTGAGGGCATGCTGAGGGAACTGGGGTTGTTTAACCTGGAGACGAAGAGGCTCAGGGGTGGCCTCATCACTCTCTACAACTCCTTGAAAGGAGGTTGTAACCAGATGGGGGTTGGCCTTTTCTCCCAGGCCACCAGCAGAGTTCAGGCTGCTCAGGGAATCAGTCAACCAGGTGTTTCAAGCTCATGGTGGGTGGATCTTGGCAAGTGGCCTGGTGCCCATGAAGACATTCTATCACTGCCTGTCCTCACCTGGGTGAGGAGAGAAAATACAATGCCAAGGTGAGGGGTCAAAATAAGGTCAGGGAACACTGAGCAATTCCTGTCACAGGAAA
>NW_026087850.1:0-27064 GCF_022539395.1 Myiozetetes cayanensis | reverse complement strand
GTCACCTCCCGTGTCCCCCTCCTCCTGTCCCCTTGTCCCCCTCCTGTCCCTCCCGTGTCCCCACGCACCTCCTGTGTCCCCCCTGTCTCCCCTTTGTCCCCCTGTGTCCCCCCTGTGTCCTCCCATGTCCCCTCTGTCCCCCTGTCCCCTCCCGTGTCCCCTCCATGTCCTCCTGTGTCCTCCCCATCTTCCGTGTCCCTCCCGTGTCCTCACGCACCTCCCGTGTCCCCCTGTGTCCTCTCGTGTCCCCTGTGTCCCCCTGTGTCCCCCTGTGTCCCCTGCCCCTGTGCCCCCCATGTCCCTTCCAGTGTTCCCTCCCTGTGTCCCCCTGTGTCCTCCCTGTCCCCCGTGTCCCTCTCCCTTCCCCTGTGTCCCTCCTGTGTCCCCCACGCACCTCCCGTCCCCGTGTCCCCCCCTGTCCCCCCCCGTGTCCCCCTCTGTGTCCTCCCTGTCCCCTGTGTTTCCCTCGTGTCCCCCCGTGTCCCCCTGTGTCCCCCCTGTGCCCCTGTGTCCCCTGTGCCTCCATGTCCCTTCCGTGTTCTCCTCTGTGTCCCTTCTGTCCCTCCTGTGTCCCCCTCGTCTCCCTCCTGTGTCCCCTCCTGTGTCCCCTCTGTGTCCCCCCACGCACCCCCTGTGTCCCCCTCCCTGTCCCTCCCTTGTCCCCTCCTGTGTCCCCTCGTGTCCCCCTCCCCTGTCCCCTCCCTGTCCCTCCTGTGTCCCCCCTCGTGTCCTCCGTGTCCTCCCCATCCCCATGTCCCTCCTGTGTCCCCTCCGTGTCCTCCTTTGTCCCCTGCATGTTCCCTCTCGTCCCCTGTGTCCCCCTGTGTCCCCCCCTGTGTCCCTCCTGTGTCCCCCTGTGTCCCTCCTGTCCCGCTGTCCCTCGTGTCCCCCCCTGTGTCCTCCCCATCCCCTGTGTTTCCCTGTGTCCCCCTGTCCCTGTGCCTCTAAAATTCAATATTTTCCCAAGAATTCAATATATCCTCAAAATCTAATATTTTCCCAAAATCCCAATCTCCCAAAAATTCAAAATCCCCCAAAAATCCAATATTTCCCCCAAATTCAATATTTTCCCCCAAAAATTCAATATTTTCCCAAAAATCCAATATATCCTCAAAAAATTCAATATTTTCCCCCAAAATCCAATTTCCCGAAAAATCCAATATATCTCAAAAATCCAATATCCCCTCAAAAGAAATTCAATATATCCTCAAAAAAATCCAATACATCCTCAAAAAAATCCAATATCCCCCCCAAAAAATCCAATATTTTCCAAAAAAAATTCAATATTTTCCCCAAAAATTCATATTCCCCCAAAATCCAATGTTTTCCAAAAATTCATATTCCCCAAAATCCCAAATCACACCCCAAAATCCAATATGTCCTCAAAAAATTCAATATTTCCCCCAAAATTCAATCTTCCCAAAAATCCTCAAATCCTCTCCCAAAATTCAGTATTTTCCCCGAAAATCCCAAATCCCCCAAAAATTCAATATTTTCCCCAAAAATCCAATCCCCCAAAAATCCAATATTTTCCCCAAAAATCCCAATCCCCCCAAAATTCAATATTTCCCCAAAAAAATTCAATATATCCTCAAAAAAATTCAATATTTTCCCCCAAAAATCCAATATTTTCCCCAAAAAAAATTCAATATTTTCCCCCAAAAATCCAATATTTTCCCCAAAAAATGAAACCCCCTCAGACCATTCCCAGGTGTGGAATCCGGATATCTTTAATATCTTTATACAGGATTTATTAGCACAGGATTAATAAGAAAGGTTACAAAGTCACGTCCAGCTCCTCATCCTCTCCCTCTGCTCTTGCTTTTCTTCCTTCATTTTTATTTTTATTTTTATTTTTAATTTTATTTTTATTTTTATTTTTATTTTTATTTTTATTTTTATTTTTATTTTTATTTTTAATTTATGTGTGGTTTTTATTTTTATTTTTATTTTTTGTGAGTTTTTATTTGGGTTTTTTGGGTTTTTATTTGGGTTTTTTGTGGGTTTTTATTTGGGTTTTTTGTAGGTTTTTTTGAGATTTTTATGGGTTTTTATTGAAATTTTTGTGGGTTTTTTTGAGATTTTTATGGGGTTTTATTGAGATTTTTGTGGGTTTTTATTTGGGTTTTTTTGGTTTTTATTTGGGTTTTTTTGGGTTTTATTTGGGTTTTTTGTGGGTTTTTATTGAGATTTTTTTGAGTTTTTATTGAGATTTTTATGGGGTTTTATTGAGATTTTTGTGGGGTTTACTGAGATTTTTTTAGGTTTTTATTTGAGATCTTTGCAGATTTTTATTAAGATTTTTGTGGCTTTTTATTGAGAATTTTGTGGGGTTTTATTGAGATTTTTGTGGGGTTTTGTTGGTGTTTTTTGTAGGTTTTTATTGGGGTTTTTTGTAGGTTTTATTGAGATTTTTGTGGGGTTTTGTTGAGATTTTTGTGAGTTTTTATTGAGATTTTTGTGGGGTTTTGTTTTCTTTTTCTGGGGTTTTTATTGAGATTTTTGTGGGGTTTTATTGAGATTTTTATGGGTTTTTATTGGGTTTTTTGTGGGTTTTTAGGGTTTTTATTGAGATTTTTATGGGGTTTTATTAAGATTTTTATGGTGTTTAATTGAGATTTTTGTGAGTTTTTATTGTTTTTATGTGTTTTTGTTTGTTTTTTTTCTTGTCTTTTTTTTTGCAGTTTTTTCTTTGTGTGTTTTTTTTGGGGGGGGTTGTTCATTAATTAATTAATTCATTTATTTTTATTTATTTATTTATTGGGGGGTGGTGATGGGAGGGGGTTTTGGGATTTTATTTACACCACAAAGAACACGGCACAAAACACGGGCCCGGCCTCTGCCCCTCCCCCAACACCCCCCTCCCCCCAAAAACCCCCAAAACCCCCAAAACCCCCAAAAACCCCCCAAAAATAAAAGAATTTATGGCTTTCGTGTCTATTGAGAGTTCAGTGCCACGACCCCAAATCCTTCACCCCAAATCCCCCCCAAAAATTCCACGGGGAACCCCCCACCCCAAAAGGGACCTCCTGCTGATACAACCCCAAAAACATCGACCCCAAAAGGGTTTTTTGGGGGGTGCTTGGTCCCAAAAAATCAACATCCTGACCCCAAAAAGGGGTTTTTGGGGGTGCTTGGTCCCAAAAATCGACATCTGATCCCAAAAGGGTTTTTTGGGGGGTGCTTGGTCCCAAATCCTCAACATCCTGGTCCCAAATCCAAGGAATGACCCCCCAGGTGATGTCACCAACCCTAACAAGGTCTCTGCTCCTCCAGACCATCCCAAATCCAAGGAATGTCCTTCCTGACTGAGTTTTCCCACCCCAAATCCAAGGAATGACCCCCCAGGTGATGTCACCAATCCCAACAAGGTCTCTGCTCCTCCAGACCATCCCAAATCCAAGGAATGATCCCCCAGGTGAGGTTTCCAACCCCAAAATCCAAGGAATGACCCCCCAGGTGAGGTTTCCCACCCCCTCCAAGATTTCTGCTCCTTATTCTCCTTCAGATCACCCCAAATCCAAGGAATGACCCCCCAGGTGAGGTTTCCAACCCCCACCAAGATTGAGGTCTCTGATCCTTCTCCTCCTCCAGACCACCCCAAATCCAAGGAATGACCCCCCAGGTGATGTCACCAACCCCAACAAGGTCTCTGCTCCTCCAGACCACTCCACATCCAAGGAATGACCTCCCAGGTGAGGTGTCCACCCCCCTCCAAGGTCTCTCCTCCTCCAGATCATCCCAAATCCAAGGAATGACCCCCCAGGTGAGCTTTTCCACCCCAAAATCCAAGGAATGTCCTTCCTGGCCAAGGTTTCCCACCCCAAATCCAAGGAATGACCCCCCAGGTGATGTCACCAATCCCTCCAAGGTCTCTCCTCCTCCAGACCATCCCAAATCCAAGGAATGACCCCCCCAGGTGATGTCACCAACCCCAACAAGGTCTCTGCTCCTCCAGACCATCCCAAATCCAAGGAATGACCCCCCAGGTGATGTCACCAACCCCAACAAGGTCTCTGCTCCTCCAGACCATCCCAAATCCAAGGAATGACCCCCCAGGTGATGTCACCAATCCCAACAAGGTCTCTGCTCCTCCTCCAGAACATCCCAAATCCAAGGAATGACCCCCCAGGTGATGTCACCAACCCCAAAAAGGTCTCTCCTCCTCCAGACCATCCCAAATCCAAGGAATGTCCCTCCTGGCTGAGCTTTCCCACCCCAAATCCAAGGAATGACCCCCCAGATGAGGTTTCCAACCCCCTCCAAGGTCTCTGCTCCTTCTTCTCCTCCAGATCATCCCAAATCCAAGGAATGACCCCCCAGGTGAGGTTTCCAACCCCCTTTGAGGTCTCTGCTCCTTCTTCTCCTCCAGATCACCCCAAATCCAAGGAATGACCCCCCAGGTGATGTCACCAACCCCAACAAGGTCTCTGCTCCTCCAGATCATCCCAAATCCAAGGAATGTCCTTCCTGGCCAAGGTTTCCCACCCCAAATCCAAGGAATGACCTCCCCAGGTGAGGTTTCCCACCCCAAATCCAAGGAATGACCCCCCCAGGTGATGTCACCAACCCCAACAAGGTCTCTGCTCCTCCAGATCACCCCAAATCCAAGGAATGACCCCCAGGTGATGTCACCAATCCCAACAAGGTCTCTGCTCCTCCAGATCATCCCAAATCCAAGGAATGACCCCCCAGGTGATGTCACCAATCCCAACAAGGTCTCTGCTCCTCCAGACCATCCCAAATTCAAGGAATGTCCTTCCTGGTCGAGCTTTCCCACTCCAAAATCCAAGGAATGACCCCCCAGGTGATGTCACCAATCCCAACAAGGTCTCTGCTCCTCCAGATCACCCCAAATCCAAGGAATGACCCCCCAGGTGATGTCACCAACCCCAACAAGGTCTCTGCTCCTCAATCTTCTCCTCCAGACCATCCCAAATCCAAGGAATGACCCCCCAGGTGATGTCACCAATCCCAAAAAGGTCTCTCCTCCTCCAGACCATCCCAAATCCAAGGAATGACCCCAAAGAGACCCCCCCAAACCATCAGACCCCTCCCAAGAGAAAAGGGGGTCAAAGAGACCCCCCCAAACCAGCAGAGCCCCCCCCAAAAAAATGGGGATCAAAGAGACCCCCCCAAAAGAAGGGGACACACAGAGAGACCCCCCCCAAACCATCAGAGCCCCCCCAAATAAAAGGGGGGTCAAAAAGACCCCCCCAAACCATCAGACCCCCCCCAAACAAGGGGAGGTCAAAGAGACCCCCCAAACCATCAGGACCCCCCCCAAAAAAAGGGGACACACAGAGAGACCCCCCCAAACCATCAGAGCCCCCCTGAAATAAAAGGGGGGTCAAAGAGACCCCCAAACCATCAGAGCCCCCCCAAAAAAAGGGGGGTCAAAGAGACCCCCCCAAACCATCAGAGCCCCCCAAAAGAAGGGAACACACAGAGAGACCCCCCAAACCATCAGAGCCCCCCAGAATAAAAGGGGGCTCAAACAGCAGACCCCCCAAAGAAGGGGACACACAGAGAGAGCCTCCCAAACCATCAGAGCCCCCAGGAAAAGGGGTCAAAGAGACCCCCCAAACCAGCAGAGCCCCTCAAAGAAGAGGGGGTCTTTGTGACTCCCAAACCAGCAGAGCCCCCAAATAAAAGGGGGTCAAAGAGACCCCCAAACCAGCAGAGCTCCCAGATAAAAGGGGGTCTTATTGACCCCCAAACCATCAGACCCCCCAAAAAAGGGGACACACAGAGAGACCCCCAAACCATCAGACCCCCAAATAAAAGGGGGTCAAAGAGACCCCCAAACCATCAGAGCCCCTCAAAGAAGGGGGGCCTTTAGACCCCCAAACCATCAGACTCCCCAAAAAAAGGGGGTCAAAGAGACCCCCAAACCATCAGACTCCCTCAAATAAAAGGGGGTCAAAGAGACTCCCCAAACCATCAGACCTCCCAAATAAAAGGGGGTCAAAGAGACCCCCAAACCAGCAGAGCCCCCTCAAATAAAAGGGGTCAAAGAGACTCCCAAACCATCAGACCCCCAAAAAAGGGGACACAGAGAGAGACCCCCAAACCAGCAGAGCCCCCAAGACAGGGGTCTAAAGACCCCCAAACCATCAGAGACCCCCAATAAAGGGGGTCAAAGAGACCCCCAAAAAGGGACACACAGAGAGAGACCCCCAAAAACCAGCAGAGCCCCCCAAATAAAAGGGGGGTCAAAGAGACCCCCCCCCCAAATAAAAGGGGGGTCAAAGAGACCCCCCCAAACCATCAGACCCCCCAAAAGAAGGGGCTCAAAGAGACCCCCAAATAAAAGGGGGTCAAAAGACCCCAAACCATCAGACCCCCCAAAAAAAGGGGACACACAAAGAGAGACCCCCAAAATAAAAACCTCCAGAAGAGGGGACCCCACCCACCCCAAACCCCCCAAAATAATCCCAGCACTGAACGTCTCAATAGATGATCCCAATCGGGATAATTAATTAATTTACACCTTAATTAATTTACACCTTAATTAATTTACACCTTCATTAATTTACACCTTCATTAATTTACACCTTCATTAATTTACACCTTAATTAATTTACGGGTGGGGGTGGGGGTTTTTGGGGTTGGATTTGCCTCTGGATTGAACAACCCCCCAAAATTAAATAAATTAATAAATAAATTAATCACGTCCCTTTTTCCCCAAAATTTCACGGGGGGAGTTCGGTAATTCCAGAGGGTGGATTTTTCCCCCTCCCCCACTTTTTTCCCCCTCCCCACTTTTTCCCCCTCCCCACTTTTTCTCCCCTCCCCACTTTTTCCCCCTCCCCACTTTTTCCCCCTCCCCACTTTTTTCCCCTCCCCACTTTTTCCCCCTCCCCACTTTTTCCCCTCCCCACTTTTTTTCCCCCTCCCCACTTTTTGCCCCTCCCCCACTTTTTTCCCCCTCCCCACTTTTTTCCCCCTCCCCACTTTTTTTCCCCCTCCCCACTTTTTTTCCCCCTCCCCACTTTTTTCTCCCCCTCCCCACTTTTTTTCCCCCTCCCCATCTTTTTTGCCCCCCTCCCCACTTTTTGCCCCTCCCCACTTTTTGCCCCCTCCCCACTTTTTTTCCCCCTCCCCACTTTTTGCCCCCTCCCCCCACTTTTTTCCCTCCCCCACTTTTTTTTCCCCTCCCCCACTTTTTTCCCCTCCCCACTTTTTTTCCCCTCCCCACTTTTTTTTTTGGGGGTTTTTTTGTTTGGGTTTTTTGGGGTTTTTTGGGGGTTTTTTTGGGGGTTTTTGGGGTCTTTTTTTGGGGGTGGTTTTTGGGGGTGGTTTTTGTTTTTTTTTGGGGGTGTTTTTGGTTTTTAGGGGGTTTTAGGGGTTTTGGGGGTTTTGGGTTTTTTTAGGGGTTTTTTGGGGGTGTTTTGAGGGTGCTTTTGGGGGGTTTTTAGGTGGGTGTTTTTGGAGTGGTTTTTTTTTTGGGGGTTTTTGGGTGTTTTTGGGTGGTTTTTTTGGGAGGGTTTTTGGGTGTTTTGGGGGTTTTCTTAGGGGTGCTTTTTGGGAGGTGTTTTTGGGGGTGTTTTGGGGTGTTTTTAGGGGTTTTTAAGGTTTTGGGGTGTTTTGGGTGTTTTAGAAGTTTTTAGGGTGTTTTTGGGGAAGTGTTTTGGGGTTTTTAGGGAGCTTTTTGGGGTTTTTAGAGTGTTTTTGGGGTGTTTTGGGAGTGTTTTTGGAGGTGTTTTTGAGGGGTGTTTTTGGTGGTTTTTAGGGTTGTTTTTCTGGGGTGTTTTTGGAGTGGTTTTTAGGGGTTTTTTTGAGGGTGTTTTTGGGAGTGTTTTTTGGGGGTGTTTTTGGGGTGTTGTTTTTGGGGGTTTTGGGAGGTTTTTAGAGTGTTTTTGGGGGCTTTTTTTGGGGAGTTTTTAAGGGTGTTTTTGGGGGGTCTTTGGGGTGCTTTTTGGGGGTTTGGGGGGGTTTTTGGGTTTTTTTAGAGTGTTTTTGGGGGTGTTTTTTGTTTGGGTTTGAGGGTGTTTTTTGGGGGTTTTTGGGAGGTGTTTTTGAGGGGTTTTGGGGGTTTTGGTTTTTGGTTTTTTTTTTAGGGGTTTTGAGGTGTTTTTTTAGGGTGTTTTTTGGTTTTTTTTTGTTTTTTTAGGGGTTTTTAGGGGTGGTGGTTTTTTGGGGGTGTTTTTTGGGGTTTTTTGGGGGTTGTTTTTTTGGGTTTTTTTTTTGGGGGGTTTGGGGGTGTTTTTTTTGTTTGTTTTTTTTTGGGGGGTTCAAACCGAGCGATTTTTGGGGTGTGGGAGGAAAAATCATCGCCCATCTCCCCCTTCCTCCCCCTCCATCATCTCCATCATCATCATCATCATCATCACCTCCCTCCCCCTCCTGCCGCGGGGTGGAATTTTGGGGGGGTTTTTAACAATTTTAAGGGTTTTTTTTTGCCCTCAGGGCCGCCTTTTGTCCTCCTCTTTCTCTCTGCCCCCCCGGGTTCGGTGTTGTTGATTTTTGGTGGGTTTTGTGATGTTTTTGGGGGTTTTTAAATGAAATATTCCTTTTTGTCGTCGGTGCCTCCCTGGCCGCCCTCGGCGTTGATGATCGCGGTGTCGGCGTCGGGGGCGTCGTCAGAGCCCTTGGCCTCGTGGGTCAGGTACGTGCCTGGAAAAAGGGGGGAAATTTGAGGTGAAAAATTAAATAAAAAGTGGAAAAAAAATCCTGAAGGTTCCCAGGAATTAAAGGGGTTGATGTGGAGATTAAAGGGAATTTTTTTAGGGGGGTTTTTTCAGCCCCAAAAATGGGTTTATTGAGTGATGTCGTGGGTCAGGAATGAGCCTGGAGAGGGGGAAATTTGAGATTAAAAATTAAATAAAAAGAGGAAAAAAAATCCTGAAGGTTCCCAAGATTAAAGGGGTTGGGGTGGAGATTAAAGGGAATTTTTTAGGGGGTTTTTTCAGCCCCAAAAATGGGTTTATTGAGTGATGTCATGGGTCAGGAATGAGCCTGGAGAGGGGAAATTTGAGATTAAATTTAAAAAAAAGGGAAAAAACCTCCAGGAATTAGGAATTAATTCCCAGGAATTAAAGGGGTTGGGGTGGAGATTAAAGGGAATTTTTTAGGGGGTTTTTTCAGCCCCAAAAATGGGTTTATTGAGTGATGTCATGGGTCAGGAACGTGCCTGGAAAAAGGGGGGAAAATGAGAAATTAAATTAAAAAAATCCCCAGGAATTAGGAATTAATTCCCAGGAATTAAAGGGGTTGGGGTGGAGATTAAAGGGAATTTTTTAGGGGGTTTTTTCAGCCCCAAAAATGGGTTTATTGAGTGATGTCATGGGTCAGGAATGAGCCTGGAGAGGGGAAAATTGAGATTAAAAATTAAAATAAAAAGAGGAAAAAAAATCCTGAAGGTTCCCAGGAATTAAAGGGGTTGATGTGGAGATTAAAGGGAATTTTTTAGGGGTTTTTTCAGCCCCAAAAATGAGTTTACTGAGTGAAAACACTCGAAGGGTTTGAGGTCATGGGTCAGGAATGAGCCTGGAAAAGGGGGGAAATTCGAGATTAAATTAAAAAAATTAGGAATTAATTCCCAGGAATTAAAGGGGTTGATGTGGAGAATAAAGGGAATTTTTTTAGGGGTTTTTTCAGCCCCAAAAATGGGTTTATTGAGTGATGTCATGGGTCAGGAATGAGCCTGGAGAGGGAGAAATTCGAGATTAAAATTAAATAAAAAGAGGAAAAAAAATCCTGAAGGTTCCCAGGAATTAAAGGGGTTGGGGTGGAGATTAAAGGGAATTTTTTAGGGGTTTTTCAGCCCCAAAAATGGGTTTATTGAGTGATGTCATGGGTCAGGTACGTGCCTGGAAAAAGGGAAATTCGAGATTAAATTAAAAAAAAATTAGGAATTAATTCCCAGGAATTAAAGGGGTTGATGTGGAGAATAAAGGGAATTTTTTAGGGGGTTTTTTCAGCCCCAAAAATGGGTTTATTGAGTGATGTCATGGGTCAGGAACGTGCCTGGAGAAGGGGGGGAAATTCGAGATTAAATTAAAAAAAAATTAGGAATTAATTCCCAGGAATTAAAGGGGTTGGGGTGGAGATTAAAGGGAATTTTTTAGGGGGGTTTTTTCAGCCCCAAAAATGGGTTTATTGAGTGATGTCATGGGTCAGGAATGAGCCTGGAGGGGAGAAATTGGAGATTAAATTAAATAAAAAGAGGAAAAAAAATCCTGAAGGTTCCCAGGAATTAAAGGGGTTGGGGGGGAGATTAAAGGGAATTTTTTTAGGGGGGTTTTTTCAGCCCCAAAAATGGGTTTATTGAGTGATGTCATGGGTCAGGAACGAGCCTGGAGAGGGGAAATGGGAGATTAAAAATTAAATAAAAAGAGGAAAAAAAACTCCAGGAATTAGGAATTAATTCCCAGGAATTAAAGGGGTTGGGGTGGAGATTAAAGGGAATTTTTTAGGGGGTTTTTTCAGCCCCAAAAATGGGTTTATTGAGTGATGTCATGGGTCAGGAATGAGCCTGGAGAGGGGAGGAAATTTGAGGTTAAAAATAAAATAAAAAGGGGAAAAAAATCCCCAGGTTTACCGACCCTGATTTAAGTGCCATTGTTTTATCTGGTGTTGATTTCAGTGTCATTGGTTTATTGACCCTGATTTAAGTCTTGTTGGTTTAATTTGGCCTTGACTTAAGTGCTGTTGGTTTATTTGATCTTGGCTTAAGTGCCATTGGTTTATCTGGTCTTGATTTCAGTGTCACTGGTTTACTGACCCTGATTTAAGTGTCATTGGTTTGTTTGGTGTTGATTTCAGTGTCATTGGTTTATTTGGACTTGATTTAAGTGTCATTGATTTATTGACCCTGATTTCAGTGTCATTGCTTTATTGACCCTGATTTCAGTGCCATTGGTTTATCTGGTCTTGATTTCAGTGTCATTGCTTTATTTGGGCTTGATTTAAGTCTTGTTGGTTTAATTGGTCTTGACTTAAGTGTCATTGGTTTATCTGGTGTTGATTTCAGTGTCATTGGTTTATTGACCCTGATTTAAGTCTTGTTGGTTTATCTGGTCTTGGTTTAAGTGCCATTGGTTTATTGGACCCTGATTTAAGTGTCATTGGTTTATTGACCCTGATTGAAGTCTTGCTGGTTTAATTGGGCTTGATTTAAGTGGCATTGGTTTAATTGGTCTTGATTTAAGTCTTGTTGGTTTAATTGGGCTTGACTTAAGTGCTGTTGATTTATTGACCCTGATTTAAGTGTCATTGGTTTATTTTGGCTTAATTTAAGTGTCATTGGTTTATCTGGTCTTGATTTAAGTGTCGTTGGTTTATTTGGGCTTGACTTAAGTGCTGTTGGTTTATTTGGGCTTGATTTAAGTCTTGTTGGTTTAATTGGCCTTGACTTAAATCAATGCTGTTGGTTTAATTGGTCTTGACTGAAATGTCATTGGTTTAATTGGTCTTGATTTAAATGTTGTTGGTTTATTGACCCTGATTTAAGTGTCATTGCTTTATTTGGTCTTGACTTAAGTCTTGTTGGTTTATTTGGTCTTGACTTAAGTTTCATTGGTTTATTTGGGCTTGATTTAAGTCTTGCTGGTTTAATTGGTTTTGATTTAAGTGTCATTGGTTTATTGACCCTGATTTAAGTGTCATTGCTTTATTTGGTCTTGACTTAAGTGCTGTTGGTTTATTGACCCTGATTTAAGTGCTGTTGGTTTATCTGGGCTTGATTTAAATTTTCTTGGTTTATCTGGTCTTGACTTAAGTGTCATTGGTTTATTGACCCTGATTTCAGTGTCACTGTTTTATTGATCCTGATTTAAGTGTCATTGGTTTATTTGGGCTTGATTTAAGTCTTGTTGGTTTATCTGGGCTTGATTTAAATGTTCTTGGTTTATTTGGGGTTGATTTAAGTGCTTGTTGGTTTATTTGATCTTGACTTAAGTGTCGTTGGTTTAATTGGTCTTGACTTAAGTCTTGTTGGTTTATTGACCCTGATTTAAGTATCATTGGTTTATCTGGTCTTGATTTCAGTGTCATTGGTTTATCTGGTGTTGATTTAAGTCTTGTTGGTTTATCTGGTGTTGATTTCAGTGCCATTGGTTTATTTGGCCTTGATTTAAGTCTTGTTGGTTTATTTCGCCTTGACTTAAGTGCTGTTGGTTTATTTGATCTTGGCTTAAGTGCCATTGGTTTATTTGGCCTTGATTTAAGTGTCATTGGTTTGTTTGGTGTTGATTTAAGTGTCATTGGTTTATTGACCCTGATTTAAATTGTAATTGGTTTATCTGGTGTTGATTTCAGTGTCATTGGTTTACTGACCCTGATTTCAGTGTCATTGGTTTATTGACCCTGATTTAAGTGCCATTGGTTTATTGACCCTGATTTCAGTGCCATTGGTTTATCTGGTATTGATTTAAGTCTTGTTGGTTTATCTGGTGTTGATTTCAGTGTCATTGGTTTATTTGACCCTGATTTCAGTGCCATTGGTTTATCTGGTGTTGATTTCAGTGCCATTGGTTTATCTGGTGTTGATTTAACTGTCACTGGTTTACTGACCCTGATTTAAGTGTCATTGGTTTATCTGGTGTTGATTTAACTGTCATTGGTTTATTGACCCTGATTTCAGTGTCATTGGTTTATCTGGTGTTGATTTCAGTGTCATTGGTTTATTGACCCTGATTTAAGTGCCATTGGTTTATTTACCCTGATTTAAATTGTAATTGGTTTATCTGGTCTTGATTTAAGTGCCATTGGTTTATTGACCCTGATTTAAGTGCCATTGGTTTATTTACCCTGATTTAAATTGTAATTGGTTTATCTGGTCTTGATTTAAGTGTCATTGGTTTATTGACCCTGATTTCAGTGCCATTGGTTTATCTGGTGTTGATTTAAGTATCACTGGTTTATTTGGGCTTGATTTAAGTCTTGTTGGTTTATCTGGTCTTGGTTTAAGTGTCACTGGTTTACTGACCCTGATTTAAGTGTCATTGGTTTATCTGGTGTTGATTTCAGTGTCACTGGTTTACTGACCCTGATTTAAGTGCCATTGGTTTATCTGGTCTTGATTTAAGTCTTGTTGGTTTATTTGATCTTGATTAAAGTGTCATTGGTTTATCTGGTCTTCATTTCAGTGCCATTGGTTTATCTGGTGTTAATTTAAGTATCACTGGTTTACTGAACCTGATTTTAATTGTCATTGGTTTATCTGGTCTTGATTTAAGTGTCATTGGTTTATTGACCCTGATTTAAGTGTCATTGGTTTCTCTGGTCTTGATTTAAGTGTCATTGGTTTATTTGGGTTTGATTTCAGTGTCACTGGTTTACTGACCCTGATTTCAGTGCCATTGGTTTATCTGGTGTTGATTTAAGTGTCATTGGTTTATTTGGGCTTGATTTAAATGTTTTTGGTTTATCTGGTCTTGATTCAAGTGCCATTGGTTTACTGGCCCTTATTTCAGTGTCATTGGTTTATCTGGTGTTGATTTCAGTATCACTGGTTTACTGACCCTGATTTAAGTGTCATTGGTTTATCTGGTCTTGATTTAAGTGTCATTGGTTTATTGACCCTGATTTAAGTCTTGTTGGTTTATTTGATCTTGATTTCAGTGTCATTGGTTTATTGACCCTGATTTCAGTGCCATTGGTTTATCTGGTGTTGATTTAAGTGTCATTGCTTTATCTGGTGTTGATTTAAGTGTCATTGGTTTACTGACCCTGATTTAAGTGCCATTGGTTTATCTGCTGTTGATTTCAGTGTCATTGGTTTGTTTGGTGTTGATTTCAGTATCACTGGTTTACTGACCCTGATTAAAGTGCCATTGGTTTATCTGGGCTTGATTTAAGTCTTGTTGGTTTATTTGATCTTGATTTAAGTGCCATTGGTTTATTTGGGCTTGATTTAAGTGTCACTGGTTTATTGACCCTGATTTCAGTGTCATTGGTTTATTTGGGCTTGATTTAAGCCTTGTTGCTTTATTCGGCCTCGATTTAAGTCGGGGCCACCTCAACCCCCAACCCCCTGACCCTTCACCCACCACCCCAAACAAACCCCTCAGGGACCCCCAACCCCCCCTGCAGCCCCCCCTGGTACCTTTGTGCCTGATCAGGTAGTGGCCCAGCACGATGAGGAGGCTGAGCAGGAGGAAGACGATGACGGCCACGACGCCGCCGATGAGGGCGTGGTAGGTGCCCGAGCCCGAGGGCACCGGGCTGGCATCTGCAGGGGGACACACAGGGGGACAGAGAAGGTTCAGAAATCCTGGAGGGGGGGGTGGCACCACCAGGGTGGCTCCACCACGGCCACGCTCGGTGTTGGCGGTTCGAAGAGGGGGAAATTTGGGGGTTTGGGTTCAAAATGAGGGGACTGGGGTCAAAATGGGGGTTTGGGTTCAAAATGGGGGTTGGGGTCAAATGGGGGTTGACCCCAAAATGGAGAGGTTTGGCCCAAAATGGGGGTTTGGGTTCAAAGTGAGGGGGTTTGGTTCAAAATGGGGTTTGGGCTCAAAAATGAGGGGGTTTGGGTTCAAAATGGAGGGTTTGGGTTCAAAATGGGGGTTTGGGTTCAAAATGGGGGTTTGGGGTCAAAATGGGGGTTTGGGTTCAGAATGGGGGGTTTGGGGTCAGAATAGGGGGTTTGACCCCAAAATGGGGGTTGGGGTCAAAAGGGGGTTTGGGTTCAAAATGGGGGCTTTGGGTCAAATTGGGGGTTTGGGTTCAGAATGGGGGATTGGGGTCAAAATGAGGGGGTTTGGGTTCAAAATGGGGGTGGGTTCAAAATGAGAGGGTTTGAGTTCAAAATGGGGGGTTTGGGGTCAAAATGGGGGGTTTGGGTTCAAAATAGGGGGTTTGGGGTTCAAAATGGGGGTTTGGGCTCAAAAAGGGGGATTGGGGTCAAAATGGGGGATTGGGGTCAAAATGAGGGGGTTTGGGGTCAAAATGGGGGGTTGGAGTCAAAATGGGGGTTTGGGTTCAAAATGGGGTTTGGGGTCAAAATGAGGGGGTTTGGGTTCAGAATGGGGGTTTGGGTTCAGAATGGGGGTTGGGTTCAAAATGAGGGGTTTGGGTTCAAAATGGGGGTTTGGGTTCAAAATGGGGGTTTGGGGTTCAAAAATGGGGGTTTGGGTCAAAATGAGGGGGTTTGGGTCTCAAAAGGGGGATTGGGGTCAAAATGGGGGTTGGGGTCAAAAGGGGGTTTGGGTTCAAAAGAGGGGTTTGGGTTCAAAAGGGGGTTTGGGTTCAATTAGGGGTTGACCCCAAAATGGAGGGGTTGGGTTCAAAATGGGGGGGTTTAAGTTCAAAATGGGGGTTTGGGTTCAAAATGGGGGGGGTTGGGCTCAGAATGGGGGGGGTTGGGCACGTGGTGGGGGCCCAAGAGGCTGGAACAAGGAGTGGTGGCACCTCGAGGGGTGGTGGTGGCACTCCAAGGGGGGGTGGTGGCACATCGAGGGTGGTGGCACCTCAAGGGGGTGGTGGCACCTCAAGGGGGGGTGGTTGTACCTGGCCACGACGCTGCCCATGGCGCTGGTGGCCGTGCAGACGTGGGGGACACACACAGGGACACAGGGACAGGGTGACACACAGGGTGACAGGGTGACAGGGTGACAGGGTGACACACACAGGGTGACAAACAGTGCCAATCACTCACCACTGACATCGAGGTTGTACTTGGCCACGACGCTGCCCATGGCGCTGGTGGCCGTGCAGACGTGGGGGACACACACAATGACACACACAGGGACACACACAGGGACACACACAGGGACACAGGGACAGGGTGACAGGGTGACACACAGGGTGACAGGGTGACAATCACTCACCACTGACATCCAGGTTGTACTTGGCCACGACGCTGCCCATGGCGCTGGTGGCCGTGCAGACGTGGGGGACACACACAGGGACACACACAATGACACACACAGGGACACACACAGGGACACACAGGGTGACAGGGTGACAATGACAATCACTCACCACTGACATCCAGGTTGTACTTGGCCACGACGCTGCCCATGGCGCTGGTGGCCGTGCAGACGTAGGGGACACACACAGGGACACACACAGGGACACAGGGACATGGTGACACTCACAATGACACACACAGGGACACACACAGTGACACAGTGCCAATCACTCACCACTGACATCGAGGTTGTACTTGGCCACGACGCTGCCCATGGCGCTGGTGGCCGTGCAGACGTGGGGGACACACACAGGGACAGGGTGACAGGGTGACAGGGTGACAGGGTGACACACAGGGTGACAATGACAATCACTCACCACTGACATCGAGGTTGTACTTGGCCACGACGCTGCCCATGGCGCTGGTGGCCGTGCAGACGTAGGGGACACACACAGGGACACAGGGACAGGGTGACACACACAGTGACACACACAGGGACACAGTGACAATCACTCACCACTGACATCCAGGTTGTACTTGGCCACGACGCTGCCCATGGCGCTGGTGGCCGTGCAGACGTGGGGGACACACACAGGGACACACACAGGGACAGGGTGACAGGGTGACACACACAGGGACACACACAGGGACACACACAATGACACACACAGTGACACACACAGGGACACACAGGGTGACAATGACAATCACTCACCACTGACATCCAGGTTGTACTTGGCCACGACGCTGCCCATGGCGCTGGTGGCCGTGCAGACGTAGGGGACACACACAGGGACACAGGGACAGGATGACACACACAGGGACACACACAGGGACAGGGTGACACACAGGGTGACACACAGGGTGACACTCACCACTGACATCGAGGTTGTACTTGGCCACGACGCTGCCCATGGCGCTGGTGGCCGTGCAGACGTGGGGGACACACACAGGGACACACACAATGACACACACAGGGACACACACAGGGACACACACAGGGACACAGGGACAGGGTGACACACACAGTGACACACAGGGTGACAGGGTGACACACAGGGTGACACACAGGGTGACACACAGGTTGCCAATCACTCACCACTGACATCCAGGTTGTACTTGGCCACGACGCTGCCCATGGCGCTGGTGGCCGTGCAGACGTAGGTGCCGCTGTCGCTCTTGTTGAGGAAGGGGAAGATGAGGACGCTGTCCGAGCTCAGCTGCAGGGGAGCCTCCAGGCCCTCCTTCTCCCACAGGAACTCCTGGGGGCTGCAATGGGAATGTTGGGAATGTTGGGATCAGTGGGAATGATGGGAATGATGGGAATGATGGGAATGGAGGGAAGATGAGGGAAGATGAGGACGCTGTCCGAGCTCAGCTGCAGGGGAGCCTCCAGGCCCTCCTTCTCCCACAGGAACTCCTGGGGGCTGCAATGGGAATGTTGGGAATTATGGGAATGTTGGGAATGTTGGGATCATCAATGGGAATGATGGGAATGATGGGAATGGAGGGAAGATGAGGGAAGATGAGGACGCTGTCCGAGCTCAGCTGCAGGGGAGCCTCCAGGCCCTCCTTCTCCCACAGGAACTCCTGGGGGCTGCAATGGGAATGTTGGGAATGTTGGGATCATCAATGGGAATGTTGGGAATGTTGGGATCAATGGGAATGATGGGAATGGAGGGAAGATGAGGGAAGATGAGGACGCTGTCCGAGCTCAGCTGCAGGGGAGCCTCCAGGCCCTCCTTCTCCCACAGGAACTCCTGGGGCTGCAATGGGAATGTTGGAATGTTGATCACAAGGAATGTTGGGATCATCAATGGGAATGATGGGAATGATGGGAATAATGGGAATGTTGGGATCATCAATGGGAATGATGGGAATGATGGGAATGATGGGAATGATGGGAATGGAGGGAAGATGAGGGAAGATGAGGACGCTGTCCGAGCTCAGCTGCAGGGGAGCCTCCAGGCCCTCCTTCTCCCACAGGAACTCCTGGGGGCTGCAATGGGAATGTTGGGAATGTTGGGATCATCAATGGGAATGTTGGGATCATCAATGGGAATGATGGGAATGATGGGAATAATGGGAATGTTGGGATCATCAATGGGAATGATGGGAATGATGGGAATGATGGGAATGATGGGAATGGAGGGAAGATGAGGGAAGATGAGGACGCTGTCCGAGCTCAGCTGCAGGGGAGCCTCCAGGCCCTCCTTCTCCCACAGGAACTCCTGGGGGCTGCAATGGGAATGTTGGGAATGTATGGGAATGTTGGGAATGTTGGGATCATCAATGGGAATGATGGGAATGATGGGAATGATGGGAATGGAGGGAAGATGAGGGAAGATGAGGACGCTGTCCGAGCTCAGCTGCAGGGGAGCCTCCAGGCCCTCCTTCTCCCACAGGAACTCCTGGGGGCTGCAATGGGAATAATGGGAATGTTGGGATCAATGGGAATGATGGGAATGTTGGGAATGTTGGGATCAGTGGGAATGATGGGAATGTTGGGAATGATGGGATCAATGGGAATGATGGGAATGTTGGGAATGTTGGGATCAGTGGGAATGATGGGAACGATGGGAATGATGGGAATGATGGGAATAATGGGAATGGGGGAGGGAAAGGGTGTCCCCTCCTGCTCCCATGGGAATTCCTGGGGGCTGGAATGGGAATAATGGGAATTATGGGATCATGGGAATGATGGGAATGATGGGAGTGATGGGAATAATGGAAATGATGGGAATAATGGGAATGGGGCAGGGAAAGGGTGTCCCCTCCTGCTCCCATGGGAATTCCTGGGGCTGGAATGGGAATGTTGGAATGATGGGATCAATGGGAATGATGGGAATAATGGGAATAATGGGAATAATGGGAATGATGGGAATGATGGGAATGGGGGGAAAGGGTATCCCCTCCTGCTCCCACAGGAACTCCTGGGGGATGGAATGGGAATGATGGGAATGGGAGGGAGGAAAGGCTGCCCTCTCCTTCTCCCACAGGAATGGGATGGGATGGGATGGGATGGGATGGGATGGGATGGGATGGGATGGGATGGGATGGGATGGGATGGGATGGGATGAGATGGGATGGATGGATGGGATGGATGATGGGATGGATGGATGGGATGGGATGGGATGGGATGGGATGGGATTGATGGGATGGGATGGATGGGATGGGATGGGATGGGATGGGATGGGATGGGATGGGATGGGATGGGATGGGATGGATGGGATGGGATGGGATTGATGGGATGGGATGGGATGGGATGGGATTGATGGGATGGGAATAGGAATGGGATAGGAATGGGAATGGGGAGGAAAGGGTGTCCCCTCCTGCTCCCATGGGAATTTCTGAGGGCTGGAACGGGATGGGAGCGGGAATAGGGGTGGGAAAGTTTAGGGATGATCCAGGAGGGATCTGCTGGATCAGGGACGATCCAGGAGGGATCTGGTGGATCGGGGATGATCCAGGAGGGATCTGCTGGATCAGGGGAGGAGTTTGGGGTGGATTTGGGGCAGGAGGAGGATTTTGGGGAGGGTTTGGGGTGGATTTGGGGCAGGGTAGGAGGACGGGGAGGGGTTTTGGGTGGATTTAGGGCGGGACAGGAGGATTTTTGGTGGGTTTGGGGTGGATTTAGGGCAGGAGGAGGATTTTGAGGAGGGGTTTTGGGTGGATTTAGGGCGGGCCAGGAGGATGGGGAGGGGTTTGGTGGATTTGGGGCGGGACAGGAGGATTTTGGGGAGGGTTTTGGGTGGATTTAGGGCAGGAGGAGGATTTTGGGGTGGGTTTGGGGTGGATTTAGGGCAGGAGGAGGATTTTGGGGAGGGTTTTGGGTGGATTTAGGGCAGGAGGAGGATTTTGGGGAGGGTTTTGGGTGGATTTAGGGCAGGAGGAGGATTTTGGGGAGGGTTTTGGTTTGGTGGATTTGGGGGGAGAGTGGGATTTGGGGAGGGCTTTGGATTTGGGGCAGGAGGAGGATTTTGGGGAAGGTTTTGGTGGATTTAGGGCAGGGCAGGAGGATGGGGAGGGGTTTTGGGTGGATTTGGGGCGGGACAGGAGGATTTTTGGTGGGTTTGGGGTGGATTTAGGGCAGGAGGAGGATTTTGAGGAGGGTTTTTGGGTGGATTTGGGGCAGGAGGAGGATTTTGGGGAGGGTTTTTGGGTGGATTTAGGGCAGGAAGAGGATTTTGGGGAGGGTTTTTGGGTGGATTTGGGGTGGGATAGAGCGGGAAGAGGAGGATGGGGAGGGGTTTGGGGTGGATTTAGGGCAGGAGGAGGATTTTGGGGAGGGTTTTGGGTGGATTTAGGGCAGGAGGAGGATTTTGGGGAGGGTTTTGGGTGGATTTGGGGCAGGAGGAGGATTTTGGGGAGGGATTTTGGGTGGATTTAGGGCAGGAGGAGGATTTTGGGGAGGGTTTTGGGTGGATTTAGGGCAGGAGGAGGATTTTGGGAAGGGTTTTTGGGTGGATTTGGGGCAGGAGGAGGATTTTGGGAAGGG
Organism: Myiozetetes cayanensis; assembly: GCF_022539395.1. Lineage (NCBI taxonomy): Eukaryota > Metazoa > Chordata > Aves > Passeriformes > Tyrannidae > Myiozetetes > Myiozetetes cayanensis. The sequence goes on along the minus strand of NW_026087850.1, from coordinate 6,704 downwards.
TTTTTGGGTGGATTTGGGGCAGGAGGAGGATTTTGGGGTGGGTTTGGGGTGGGATAGAGCGGGAAGAGGAGGATGGGGAGGGGTTTTGGGCGGATTTGGGGCAGGAGGAGGATTTTGGGGAGGGTTTTGGGGTGGATTTAGGGCAGGGCAGGAGGATGGGGAGGGGTTTTGGGTGGATTTAGGGCAGGAGGAGGATGGGGAGGGGTTTGGGGTGGATTTAGGGCAGGAGGAGGATTTTGGGAGGGTTTTGGGTGGATTTAGGGCAGGAGGAGGATTTTGGGGAGGGTTTTTGGGTGGATTTAGGGCAGGAGGAGGATTTTGGGGAGGGTTTTGGGTGGATTTAGGGCAGGAGGATGATTTTGGGGAGGGTTTTTGGGTGGATTTGGGGCAGGAGGAGGATTTTGAGGAGGGTTTTGGGTGGATTTAGGGCGGGACAGGAGGATTTTGGGGAGGGTTTGGGTGGATTTAGGGCAGGAGGAGGATTTTGGGAGGGTTTTGGGTGGATTTAGGGCAGGAGGATGATTTTGGGAGGGTTTTGGGTGGATTTGGGGCAGGAGGATGATTTTGGGAGGGTTTGGGTGGATTTGGGGTGGATAGGCGGGAAGAGGAGGATGGGGAGGGTTTGGGGTGGATTTAGGGCAGGAGGAGGATTTTGGGGAGGGTTTTGGGTGGATTTGGGGCAGGAGGATGATTTTGGGGAGGGGTTTTGGGGTGGATTTGGGGTGGGATAGAGCGGGAAGAGGAGGATGGGGAGGGGTTTTGGGTGGATTTAGGGCGGGGCAGGAGTTTGGGGAGGGGTTTTTGGGGAGGAGGGGCCTTACATGGGGTTGCCCTGCCCATCGCACTGCAGCTGCAGCTTCTCCCCCTCGCGCGGGTACTGCGGGTGGGGCTCGATCCGCGCCGTGGGTTTGTCTGCAGGGGGGGGACACGGAGGGGTGAGGGACCCCAAAAAATGACCCTGGAACCCCAAAAAGTGGCCCTGGAACCCCAAAACTGAGACTGGAACCCCAAAAAACGGCCCTGGAACCCCAAAACTGAGCCTGGAACCCCAAAAAATGGCCCTGGAACCACAAAAAGTGGCCCTGGAGCCCCAAAAAGTGTGCCTGGAACACCAAAACTGAGCCTGGAACCTCGAAAAGTGGCCCTGGAACCCCGAAAAGTGTCACTGGAGCCCCCAAAACTGAGCCTGGAACCCCAAAAAGTGGCCCTGGAACCCCCAAAAGTGGCCCTGGAACCACAAAACTGAGCCTGGAACCCCAAAAACTGACACTGGAACCCCAAAAACTGAGCCTGGAACCCCAAAAAGTGGCCCTGGAACCCCCAAAAGTGGCCCTGGAACCACAAAACTGAGCCTGGAACCCCAAAAACTAAGCCTGGAACCCCCAAAAATGGCCCTGGAACCACAAAAAGTGGCCCTGGCACCCCAAAAAGTGGCCCTGGAACACCAAAAACTGAGCCTGGAATGCCAAAACCTGCCCCTTAAACCCCAAAAACTGAGCCTGGAAAGCCAAAAACTGACACTGGAACACCAAAAAGTGGCCCTGACACCCAAAAAAGTGGCCCTGGAACCCCAAAACTGAGCCTGGAACCACAAAAAGTGTCACTGGAACCCCAAAAATTGGCCTTGGAACCCCAAAAATTGAGCCTGGAACCCCAAAAATGACCCTGGTACCCCCAAAACTGAGGCCGGTACCCCAAAAACTAACCCTGGAATGCCAGAAAATGTCACTGGAACATCAAAAACTGCCCCTGGTAGCCAAAAAAACTGAGCCTGGCACCCCCAAAATTGCCCCTGGCACCCCAGACCCCACCCTGACCCCTGGCACCCCAAAATTGCCTCTAGCACCCCAAAATTACACCTGGCACACCCCCAAACCGACCCCTGACCTCCTGGCACCCCAAAATTGCCCCTGGCACCCCCAAACCTACCCCTGGCACCCCCAACCCCACCCCTGACCCCTGGCACCCCCAAAATTACCCTGGCACCCCAAAATCGCCCTCTAGCACCCGAAACCTGCCCCTGACCCCCCAAACCTACCCCTGGTACCCCAAACTTGCCCCTGCCCCCTGGCACGTCCAGTGGAGCTGCAGCCTCTCGCTGGTGGCCCTGTGGGAGCCGTGCAGGGCCTCGTGGTCCACGGAGCAGCTGACCTGGGCCCCTGGCACCCCTAAACCCACCCCTGACCCCTGGCACCCCCTAAACCCACCCTGACCCCTGGCACCCCCAAAACTACACCTGGTAGCCCCAAAATTGCACCTGGTGCCCCAAAATTACTCCTGGCACCCCCAACCCCACCCCTGACCCCTGGCACACCCAAAACTCACCCCTGGTGCCCCTAAACCTGCCCCTTAAACCCCTCAAAACTACCCTGGCACCTCAACCCCACCCCTGACCCCTGGCACCCTCAAAATTACCCTGGCACCCCAAAATTACACCTGGTACCCCCAAACCTGCCCTGGCACCCCAAAATTACCCCTGACACCACAAAATTACACCTGGCACCCCAAAATTACCCTGGCACACCCCCAACCCCACCCTGACCCCTGGCACCCCCAAAATTCCCTGGCACCCCCAAACTTGCTCTTGGTGCCCCAAAACTTACCCCTTGGCACCCCAAAATTGCCCCCTGGCACTCCTAAATTTACCCCCTGGCACCCCCAAATTTACCCCTGGCACCTCCAAAATTGCCCCTGGTACCCCCAAATTTACCCCTGGCACCCCCAAATTTACCCCTGGCACCCCTAAATTGTCCCCTGGCATGCCCAAACCTGCCCTGGCCCCACCAAACCCACCCCTGACCCCTGGTACCCCAAAATTGCCCCTGGTACCCCCCTAACCCCACCCCCGCCCCCTGCCACCCCCAGAATTACCCCTGGCACCCCCAAAATTACACCTGGCACCTCCAAAATTACACCTGGAAACCCCAAAATTACCCCTGACACCCCAAAATTACCCCTGGCACCCCAAAATTACCCCTGACACCCCCAAAATTACCCTGGCACCCCCAAAATTACACCTGGCACCCCCAAACTTACCCCTGGCCCCTCCAAAATTGCCCCTGCCCCCTGGCACCCCAAAATTACCCTCCCACCCCCAAACTTACCCCTGACACCCCAAACCTGCCCCTTAAAGCCCCCAAAACTACCCCTGGCACCCCAAAATCGCCTCTAGCACCCCCAAACTTGCCCCTGGCACCCCAACCTGCCCCTTAAACCCCCAAAATTACCCCTGGCACCCCCAAAATTGCCTCTAGCACCCCTCAAACTTACCCCTGGCACCCCCAAACTTACCCCTGGCACTCCCAAAATTGCCCCTGGCACCCCAAAATTGCCCCTGGCACTCCCAAACTTGCCCCTGGCACTCCCAAAATTGCCCCTGGCACCCCAAAATTGCCCCTGGCACCCCCCAACCCCACCCCTGAGCCCCTGGCACACCCAAAATTGCCCCTGGTGCCCCCAAACCTGCCCCTTAAACCCCCCAAATTACCCTGGCACCCCCAAAATTACCCCTGGCACACCCCCAACCCCACCCCTGACCCCTGGCACCCCCAAACCTGCCCCTGGCACCCCAAAATTGACTCTAGTGCCCCCAACCCCACCCCTGACCCCCTGGTACCCCCAAAATTGCCCCTGATGCCCCCAAAACTACCCCCTGACACCCCAAAATCGCCTCTAGCACCCTGAAACTTGCCTCTACCACCCCCAAACTTGCCCCTGGCACCCCTAACCCCACCCTGCCCCCCTGGCACGTCCAGTGGAGCTGCAGCCTCTCGCTGGGGCCCTCTGGGAGCCGTGCAGGGCCTCGTGGTCCACGGAGCAGCTGACCTGGGCCCCCTGGCACCCCCTAAACCCACCCCTGACCCCTGGCACCCCCTAAACCCACCCCCTGACCCCCTGGCACCCCAAAATTACCCTGGCACCCCCTAAACCCACCCCTGACCCCTGGCACCCCCAAAGTACCCCTGGCACCCCCAAAATTACACCTGGCCCCACCAAACTTACCCCTGGCACTCCCAAAATTACACCTCGCACCCCCAAAATTACACCTGGCACCCCAAACTTGCCCCTTAAACCCCCAAAACTACCCCCTGGCACCCCCAAAATTACCCCTGGCCCCACCAACCCCACTCCTGACCCCCAAAATTGCCCCTGGCACCCCCAAAATTGCCTCTAGCACCCCCAAAATTGCACCTGGCACCCCCAAACTTGCCCCTGGCACCCCCAAACTTGCCCCTGCCCCCCTGGCACGTACAGTGGACCTGCAGCCTCTCGCTGGGGGCCCTGTGGGAGCCGTGCAGGGCCTCGTGGTCCACGGAGCAGCTGACCTGGGCCCCCTGGCACCCCCCTAAACCCAGCCCTGACCCCCTGGCACCCCCAAAACTTATCCCTGGTACACCCAAAATTACCCCTGGTACACCCAAAATTACACCTGGTGCCCCAAAATTACACCTGGCACCCCCAAAATTACACCTGGCACACCCAAACTTGCCCCTGGTGCCCCCAAACCTGTCCCTTAAACCCCCCAAAACTATCCCTGGCACCCCCAAACCTGCCCCTGGCACCCCCAAAATTGCCCCTGGCACCCCCAAACTTGCCCCTGGCACCCCCAAAATGGTCCCTGGCACCCCCAAAGTTGCTCCTGACACCCCCAAACCTACCCCTGGTACCCAAAAACTTACCCTTGGCACCCCCAACCTGCCCCTTAAACCCCCCAAACTTGCCCCTGACACCCCAAAATCGCCTCTAGCACCCTGAAACTTGCCCCTACCACCCCCAAACTTGCCCCTGGCACCCTGGCACGTACAGTGGACCTGCAGCCTCTCGCTGGTGGCCCTGTGGGAGCCGTGCAGGGCCTCGTGGTCCACGGAGCAGCTGACCTGGGCCCCGTCCTCGTCCTTGGTCACCCGGAACTCCACCCGGCTGCTCACCGTGAACGTCTTCCCGTTGGGGTCCTCCTGCACCTCCACACTCGAGGCTGGGGGGCACAGGGGGGGTAGCAGAGATCACCAGGGGGTTACAGGGGAGGGGGTGGCACCCTGGGGGCAACAAAGATTGGGGGGGTGGTTGGGGGAGGGATTGGATGGGATTGGTCAAGGGTAGGGCGGGAGCGGTTTGGGAGTTGTGGTGGGGGGTTCTTGGGGGTTGTTTGGTGTCACAGGGTACATCCAGCACAGCCCAGCCCAGCCATCTCATTCCATCCATCCCATTCATCCCTACCTATCCTATCTGTGCCACCCAGCCCAGCCCAGCCCAGCCCATCCCATCCCAGCCCAGCCCAGCCCAGCCCAGCCCATCCCATCCCATCTCATCCATCTCATTCCATCCTACCCATCCCATCCCAGCCCAGCCCATCCCATCCCATCCATCCCATCCCATCCCATCCTGTCTCATCCCATCCAGCCCATCCAGCCCATCTGTGCCATCCAGCCCATCCAGCCCATCCAGTCCATCCCATCCCATCCATCCCATCCATCCCATCCATCTCATTCCATCCCACCCAGCCCATCCAGCCTCATCCCATCCCAGCCCAGCCCAGCCCATCCATCCAATCCCATCATCTCATTCCATCCATACCCATCCCACCCCATCCCATCCCATCCAATCCCATCCCATCCCATCCCATCCCATCCCATCCATCCTATCTGTGCCATCCATCCCATCCATCCCATCCATCCCTATCCCATCCCATCTGTGCCATCCATCCCATCTATCCCAGCCCAGCCCATCCCATCCCATCCCATCCCATCCCATCCCATCCCATCCCATCCCATCCCAGCCCAGCCCATCCCATCCCATCCCATCCCATCCATCTCATTCCATCCTACCCATCCCATCCCATCCCATCCCATCCCATCCCATCCCATCCCATCCCATCCCATCCCATCCCATCCTATCTGTGCCACTCCAGCCCATCCATCCCATCCCATCCATCCCATCCAGTCCATCCCAGTCCATCCCATCCCATCCCATCCATCCCATCCCATCCCATCCCACCCCATCCCATCTGTCCTACCCCATCCCATCCCATCCCATCCCATCCCATCCCATCCCATCCCATCCCATCCATCCCAGTCCATCCATCTCTCCCATCCCATCCCATCCCATCCATCCCATCCCATCTGTCCATCCACCCCATCCCATCTGTCCTATCCCATCCCATCCCATCCCATCCCATCCCATCCCATCCCATCCCATCCCATCCATCCCACCCATCCCATCTATCCCATCCCATCCCATCCCATCCCATCCATCCCATCCCATCCCATCCCATCCCATCCCATCCCATCCCATCCCATCCCATCCCATCCCATCCCATCCCATCCCATCCCATCCCATCCATCTCATTCCATCCTACCCATCCCATCCATCCCATCCCATCCCATCCCATCCCATCCCATCCCATCCAGCCCAGCCCATCCCATCCATCCTATCTGTGCCACCCTGGTGGCTCCCACCCTTCCATCCTGTCCCCTTTTCCCCCCCTGGGATGTTTTTGGGTGTCACCTTTGAGCTCCCTGTCGCCCAGGTGCCACCTCATCCATTGACAGATATCCTGGAATCATCCCCGGACTTTTCCCCCCCTTTCCATCCTGTCCCCTCCCCCTGGGGGGTGTTTTGTGGTGTTTTGGGGTGTTTTGGGGTGTTTTTAGGGGTGTTTTGGGGTGTTTTGGGGTGTTTTGGGGTGTTTTGGGGTGTTTTGGGGT
>NW_026087849.1:0-29144 GCF_022539395.1 Myiozetetes cayanensis | reverse complement strand
TCACCGTCTTCCTCACCATGTTCGGGGAGAAGCTCAAGGGTCAGGGGCCCCTCCCCACCCCACCACCCCCGACCCTCCCCACCCACCCCGACCCTCCCCACCCCGTCCAGTTCTCCCACGCCTTGGAAATGGGAGATTTAAAAGGGGAATTTCTGCCCCTCCCCCACCTCAAGGACCCCTCCCCACCCATCCCGACCCCCCCACCCCGTCCAGCCCCTCCCCAGGTGGGGTCAGGAATCCCTTGGAAATGGGAGTTTTAAAGGGGGTGGGGTGGGGTGTTCTGCCCCTCCCCACCTCAAAGACCCCCTCGCCCCTCCCCACCCCACTCCTGCCCCTCCCACACCGCCCAGCCCCCCCCTCCCCCAGGTCAGGGCCCCTCCCCCAACCAAAAATGAGATATTTAAGGGGGAAAGGGAGGGGGAGTTTCTGCCCTCCCCACCACTGCCTGCCCCTCCCCCACCCCTGACCCTCCTCTCGCCCCTCCCCCAGGGGCGGACCCCGAGGACGTCATCATGGGGGCCTTCAAGGTGCTGGACCCCGACGGGAAGGGACTCCATCAAGAAGAGCTTGTGAGTGGGGAGGGGCCACGGGGGAGGGGAGGGGCCACGAGGGGTGGGGGAGAGGCCAAGGGGCCGAGTGGGGAGGGCCAAGCCCTCCCGGGGGAGGAGAGGAAGGACCCCCCAAATCTCCCTCGTCCCTCCCCTCATTTTGGGTGGTCTCAGATGGTGGGGGGAGGGGTCTGGGGGGAGGGGGAAGGGAGACCTTGATTTGGGGGGAGGGGCTGGAATTTTGGTTTTGGGGGGAGGGAAGCCTTAATTTGGGGGGAGGGGAGGAGACACCCACCCAAATTTTGGGGGTGGGGAGGGAATGAGATTTGGGGGGAGGGGAGGGGACCCCAAATTTGGGGGGAGGGAAGGTTCCAATTTGGAGGGGTTCTGGGTGAGGAAGACCACGAGTTTGGGGGATTTTGGGGAGATTTTGGGGGATTTGGGGGAGATTTTGGGGGGGATTTGGGGAGATTTTGGGGGATTTGGGGGATTTTGGGGGATTTGGGGAGATTTTGGGGGTTTTGGGAGGTCCCAGGGGATTTGGGGGAGGGAAGGGATTTGGGGAGGGGAGGGGATTTGGGGGAGGGGAAGGGGATTTTGGGGAGGGGTTTTGTGGTGACCCCTCCTGCCCTCCCCAGCCTGGAGGAGCTGCTGACCACCCAGTGCGACCGATTCACCCCCGAGGAGGTGAGAGACCCCCAAAAACACCCCAAAATGACCCAAAATGCACCAAAATAACCCTAAAATGAACCCAAATACCCCCAAATACCCCAAAATAACCCAAAATAAACCAAACTACCCACAAATAACCCCAAAATGCACCAAAATAACCCCAAAATGCACCAAAATCACCCCAAAATGCACCAAATGCCCCCATTTACCCCCAAAATAACCCCAAATCCCCCCAAATAACCCCAAAACACCCCAAAATAACCCCAAAACACCCCAAAATAACCTCAGGGTCCCCAAAATACCCCCAAATGCCCCCAAAATACCCCAAAGACCCCTCCCCCTCAAACATCCCAAAGTAACCCCAAAATAAACCAAAATAACCCCAAATACCCCTCAGGACCCCCCAACCTCCCCTCTGGACCCCAAAATCCCCCTGGGACCCCAAAAACCCCCTAAACCCCCCCAAAGCCTCCCCAAACCGCCCCCGGGGTTGTTTTTGGGTCCCCGACCCTGACGGACCCCCCAAATTTTGGGGACCCTCCCCCAGATCAAGAACATGGGGTCCCAAACCCCCTGGGACCCCAAAACCCCCAAAACCCCCCAATCCCCCAATAACCCCCAAAACCCCCAAAGCCCCCAAAATCGGGTCCCCCTGGGGCTGTTTTTGGGTCCCCGACCCCTGACGGAACCCCCCAAATTTTGGGACCCTCTCCCCCAGATCAAGAACATGGGGTCCCAAACCCCAAAACCCCCAAAACCCCAGGACCCCCTAAACCCCTCCAAAGCCCCCCAAAATCGGGTCCCCAGGGTCGTTTTTGGGGTCCCTGATCCCTGACGGACCCCCAAATTTTGGGGTCCCCCAAACCCCCAGATCAAGAACATGGGGTCCCAAACCCCCTGGGACCCCAAAAACCCCCAACCTCCCCAAAGCTCCCGGACCCCAAAATCGAGCCGTCCCCAGGGCTGTTTTTGGGTCCCCGACCCCTGATGGACCCCCAAATTTTGGGCCCCCTCCCCCAGATCAAGAACATGGGGTCCCAACCCCCAAAATCCCCAACCTCTCAGGACCCCAAACCCCTAGGACCCCTAAACCGCCCCCGGGGCTGTTTTTGGGTCCCCGACCCCTGACGGACCCCCAATTTTGGGGACCCCCAAACCCCCAGATCAAGAACATGTGGCCGCCTTCCCCCGACGTGGCCGGCAACGTGGACTACAAGAACATCTGTTACGTCATCACGCACGGCGAGGACAAGGAGGGGAGTGACTGCCCTCCCCACCCCCCAAAAATCAACACTCCCGGGGACTCCCGAGACCCCCGGGGCCGATTTTGGGGTTTTACCCCCGCGAGGTTTTGGGGGTATAAAAAGAGAATGGTTTTGCACTCGAGTGTCGGGGTCTTTTTGGGGGGAGGGAAGGACGACCCTCCCCCAAAATTTGGGGGAAGGAGGAGGGAGGGGGAGAGTTGGGGGATGCTCGAGGGGAGATTTGGGGGTCCCTGTTGGAATTTGGGGGTCCCAGAGTGGGTTTGGGAGTCCCAGGGTGGATTTTGGGGGTCCCCAGGGTCGATTTTGGGGTCTCAGGGTGGGTTTGGGGGTCCCAGGGTGGGTTTTGGGAGTCCCTGGGTCGATTTTGGGGGTCCCTGGTTGGAATTTGGGGGGTCCCTGAGTCGATTTTGGGGTCCCAGGGTGGAGATTTGGGGGTCCTGAGATGGATTTTGGGGTCTCAGGGTGTGTTGGGGGTCCTGGGTGGATTTTGGGGGTCCCGAGATGGATTTTGGGGTTTCAGGGTGTGTTGGGGTTCCTGGGTGGATTTTGGGGGTCCCGAGATGGGTTTTGGGGGTCCTGGGTGGATTTGGGGATCCTGAATGGATTTTAGGGGTCCCAGGGTCGGTTTTGGGGGTCCCGAGACGGATTTTGGGGTCCCAGGGTGGAGATTTGGGGGTCCCAGAGTGGATTTTGGGGGTCCCGGGGTGAATTTTGGGGTCCCAGAGTTGACTCCGTTCAAGGGTCCCCCCCTTAACCCCAAAATTGCGGCGTTCCCACCCAAAAATCCCCCAATTCAAGGGTTACCCCCCAAAAAATCGGGATTTTAACACCCAAAATCGGGGGTTTCACACCCAGAGCCCCCAGAATTGGGGCGTGTCCCCCTCCCAACCCCCCAAAAATCGGGATTTTAACACCCAAAACCTCCCAAAATCGAGATTTTAACACCCAAACCCCCCCCAAATTGGGATTTTAACACCCAAAACCCCCAAAATCAGGATTTTGCCCCCCAACCCCCTCCATTCTTGAGGTCCCTTCCCCACCCCTCTCCCCACCCCCAAAAAAACCCCACGAGTTTTGGGGTGGGGAGGGAAATCCTTATTGGCAATAAATAAGCGACGCCCTCGGGGGAGGGATTTGGGGAGGGGATTTTGGGGACCCCTGGATGGAGGGGGAGGGGCAATTTGGGGTTCCCCGGAGGTTTGGGGGACCCCCTGGGCGTTTTGGGGCGGCCCCACTGCGGGGGCTGCCCTGCACGGCCTGGGGGAGGGGAGGAGGTTTTGGGGTCCCCCGAGTTTTTGGGGTCCCCCTGAGGGGTCCCGGGTGGCCTGAAATTTTGGGGTCCCCCTGATGTTTTTTTGGGGTCCTCCCAAGTTTTGGGGTCCCCTAAGTTTTTGGGGTCCTCCTGAGGGTTTTGGGGTCCCTCTGATGTTTTGGGGTCCTCCTAGGTCTTTGGGGTCCCCGAGGGTCTGGGGAGTTTCTGGAGATTTTGGGGGCCCCTGAGGATTTGGGGTCTCCCTGAGAGTTTTTGGGGTCCCCTGAAGATTTTGGGGTCCCCTGAGGTTTTGGGTCTCCCGAGGGTTTTTGGGGTCCCCTGAGGTTTTGGGGTCCGGGGTGCCCCCAAAGTTCCAGGGGGTCCCGGAGGTTTTTGGGGTCCCCAAGGGATTTTGGGGTCCCCGAGGTTTTTGGGGTCCCCTCCGTGCTGGGATTTTAGGGTCACCCCGGGTGGGGAGGGATTTTTGGGGGGAGGGGCCTCTGGGGTCACTTCCGCTCTCAGGGTCCTCGGCGTCGCCTGCGGGGGAGGGGAGGGGGGAGGGGCGTCAGTGACGTCATTGATGACATCATCGATGTCGTCACTGGGTGATATCAGTGACGTCATTGGTGCCATCAAATGACATCATCGGGCGACCTCAATGATGGGATCGATGACATCATCAGTGACGTCATCGATGCCACGGGGCTATATCAGGTGACGTCATCAGTGATGTCACTGGTGACATAATCAGTGACATCATTGGTGACATCACCAGGTGGCATCAAGTGATGTCGGGTGACCCCAGTGACGTCATCAGGGGACACCCGTGACGTCATCAAGGTGACACCAGTGAGGTCATCAGGGTGACCCCGGTGACGTCACCAGGTGCCATTGGTGACGTCCTTGTCCCCTCCCCCACCGGCCCCTCCCCGGTGCCCCTCAGGTCTGCCCCTCCCCACCCCCCATGACAGGAGGGGACAGAGGTCGTGACACGGGGGGTGACAGGAGGTGACAGGAGGTGACAATGGCACAGGGGAGGTGACAGGGGGTGACAATGACATGGGGGAGGTGTCAATGACAGTGGCACAAGGGGTGACAATGACATGGAGGAGGTGACAGTGACACGGGGGGTGTGTCCCTGTACCTGTGACAGTGACAGTGACACAGGGGGTGACAGGAGGTGACAGTGACAGTGACAGCAGTGACAGTGACAGCGATGACAGTGACACAGGGGGCGTGTCCCTGTCCCTGTGACAGTGACAGTGACACAGGGGAGGTGACAGTGACAGTGACAGTGACAATGACACAGGGAGTGACATAGGGGGTGACAGGAGGTGACAATGACACAGGGGAGGTGACAATGGCAGTGACATCGGTGACAGTGACACGGGGGTTGTGTCCCTGTCCCTGTGACAGTGACAATGACACAGGGGAGGTGACAGGAGGTGACAATGACAGGAGGGAGGTGACAGTGACATCGGTGACAGTGACACAGGGGGCGTGTCCCTGTACCTGTGACAGTGACAATGACACAGGGGAGGTGACAATGACAGTGACAGTGGTGACAGTGACACAGGGGGTGACAGGAGGTGACAATGACAGTGACAATGACAATGACACCGGTGACAGTGACACAGGGGGCGTGTCCCTGTACCTGTGACAGTGACAATGACAACGACAGTGACAGTGACAATGACACGGTGACAATGACACAGGGGGTGACAGGAGGTGACAGTGACACAGGGGAGGTGACAGTGACACCGGTGACAGTGACACGGAGGGCGTGTCCCTGTACCTGTGACAGTGACAGTGACACAGGGGGTGACAGGAGGGAGGTGACAGTGACAGTGACATTGGTGACAGTGACACGGGGGCGTGTCCCTGTACCTGTGACAGTGACAATGACAGTGACAATGACAGTGACACCAGTGACAGTGACATGGGGGGGTGACAGGAGGTGACGGTGACAATGACAGTGACAATGACAATGACAGAGGTGACAGTGACACAGGGGCGTGTCCCTGTACCTGTGGGCGGAGCCAGGCCCGGGGGGGCGGGGCAAGGTCACGCTGAGGGGGGAGAAGATGGAGATGAGAGGGGGGAGGGGACACTTGGGGACAGGGAGTTGGGGACAGCTGGGGACAGGGAGATGGAGTTGGGGACAGCGATGAGATGGGGGAGGGGACAGGGAAGGGGCATGGGGATGAGATGGGGGAGGGGACAGTTGGGGACAGTTGGGGACAGTTGGGGGACATGGAGATGGTGGAGGGGACAGGAGGGACGGGGAGGGACATGGGGGCAGAGTTGGGGACATGGGGATGAGATGGGGGAGGGGACAGTTGGGGACATGGAGGGGACATGGAGATGGGGGAGGGGACAGGGAGGTGGATGGAGGTGACCCCAAGATGACCATGAAGGTGACCATGAAGGTGACCAGGAGATGACCATGAAGGTGACCAAGGAGGTGACCACTGAGGTGACCATGAAGGCCACCAGGTCCAGGTGGCCATGGTGGGGTTGGGGTGGCCACGGGGGGTCCAGGGTGGCCACAGGGGGTCCATTGGTGGCCACAGGGGCCAGGTGGTCACAGGGGGGTCCAGGTGGCCACAGGGGGTCCGTTGGTGGCCACGGGGGGTGTCCCCACCCCCCCCTCACCCTCCAGGTAGTTCCTGGCGATGAACTTGAGGGTCTCGTCCAGGAGGATGACGGGGAAGGAGATCTTGAGCACCATCAGCCAGTGGGTCAGGGTCAGCGGGGTCAGCTTGAAGATCATCTGGGGGGGGGACAGGGACAGGGGTGAGACCCCCAGGCCGGCCTGGGCCACCAAAACCAGCCCTGGGGCCACCAAACCCAATCTGGGGTCACCAAACCCCTCCCAGGGCCACCAAACCCAACCTGGGGCCACCAAACCCCCAAACCCCTCCCAGGGCCACCAAACCCCTCCCAGGGCCACCAAACCCAACCCTGGGCTACTGAACCCAACCCGGGGCTACTGAACCCAACCTGGGGCCACCAAACCCAACCCAGGGCTACTGAACCCAACCTGGGGTCACCAAACCCCCAAACCCCTCTCAGAGCCACCAAACCCAACCTGGGGCCACCAAACCCAACCTGGGGCCACCAAACCCCCAAACCCCTCCCAGGGGCCACCAAACCCAACTCGGGGCCACCAAACCCAACCTGGGACCACCAAACCCCTTGCAGGGGCCACCAACCCAATGTCCCCAAGGCCACTAACGCCCCACCCATGACCACCAGCCCCGAGGCCACCCCGTCTGGGTCCCCTCCTGTCCCCTCCCCGTGGGGTCCCTCCGTGTCCCCCAGGTCCCCCGAGTCCCTCCCCCATGTCCCCCCGTGGGGTCCCCTCCGAGTCCCCCCCGGTCCCCCCTTACGGGCAGGGGGTCGATGTAGAGGATGACGAAGTGCAGGGACATCGAGAGGCAGATGGAGCCCACCAGCCAAATGTTCACCCAGGGCGGCATCCGCGCCAGGGACTGGTTCTCTGACAGGCTGGGGGGACACCAGGGGTCACCAGGGGTCATTGGGGGTCACCAGGGGTCATTGGGGGGTCATTGGGGTCATGGGGGTCATGGGGGACACCCTGGGGTCAGGCAGAGCCCACCAGCCAAATGTTCACCCAGGGCGGCATCCGCGCCAGGGACTGGTTCTCTGACAGGCTGGGGGGACACCAGGGGTCACCAGGGGTCATTGGGGGTCACCAGGGGTCATTGGGGTCATCATGGGGGGCACAGATGGAGCCCACCAGCCAAATGGCACATCCGCGCCAGGGACTGGTTCTCTGACAGGCTGGGGGGACAGGGGGGGTCACCAGGGGTCATTGGGGTCACCAGGGGACATTGGGGACATCAGGGGGTCATTGGGGACACCAGGGGTCATTGAGAACACCAGGGGTCATTGGGGACATCAGGGGTCATTGGGGACATCAGGGGGTCACCGGGGATCGGGACGTGGTGGGACAGGGAGTGGGGGGTGGTGGTGATGGTGGTGGGTGATGAAGGTGATGAAGAGGAAGGTGACGAAGGTGTGGGTGATTTGGATGTGGGTGTGGGTGATGATGGTGATGATGATGAAGATGATGATGAGGAGGGTGATGAAGGTCTCTCCTCACCTGTTGAGGGCATTGCACATCTCGATGGTGACCAAGGTGTGGGTGGTGATGATGATGATGATGAAGGTGATGATGAAGGTGAAGGTGTGGGTGATGTGGGTGTGGGTGTGGATAATGATGGTGATGATGATGAAGATGAAGATGATGATGATGATGAAGGCCTGTCCCTCACCTGTTGAGGGCATTGCACATCTCGATGGTGACCAGCACCGACAGCGCCATCGTCATCGGCACCGGGGGATGGTGATGAAGATGAAGGTGTGGGTGATTTGGATGTGGGTGTGGGTGATGATGGTGATGATGATGAAGATGATGATGAGGAGGGTGATGAAGGCCTCACCTGTTGAGGGCATTGCACATCTCGATGGTGACCAGCACCGACAGCGCCATCGTCATCGGCACCGGGGGATGAAGGTGAAGGTGTGGGTGATGTGGGTGTGGGTGTGGATAATGATGGTGATGATGATGAAGGTGATGATGATGATGATGATGAAGGCCTGTCCCTCACCTGTTGAGGGCATTGCACATCTCGATGGTGACCAGCACCGACAGCGCCATCGTCATCGGCACCGGGGGATGGTGATGAAGGTGAAGGTGATGAAGGTGTGGGTGTGGGTGATGATGATGATGATGAAGATGAAGGTGATGATGAAGATGATGATGAGGAGGGGGATGAAGGCCTCACCTATTCAGGGCATTGCACATCTCGATGGTGACCAGCACCGACAGCGCCATCGTCATCGGCACCGGGGACTCGAAGATGTCGCAGTCGAGGCCCTCGAATTCCACGTTGTGCTCCGAGCACTGCATGAAGTGGGTCTGGGGGGCAGGGGGTCAGGGGGTCTCAGGGAGTTCCAGGGGGTCCCAGGAGGGGGGGACAAATTGGGGACACCCTGGAGGCTCCACTGGGACCTTCCTGGGGACGGAGGGGCCACCACGAGGAGAACGAAATGGGTCTGGGGGGGCGCAGGGAGGTCAGGGGGTCCCAGGGGGTCAGGGGGTCCCAGGGGTCATGAGGGTCCCAGGGGGTCCCAGGATGGGAGGACAAATTGGGGACACTGGGGGCTCCACTGGGACCTTCCTGGGGACAGAGGGGCCACCACGAGGAGCACGAAATGGGTCTGGGGGAGGCAGGGGGGTCAGGGGGTCTGGGGGGTCAGGGGGTCTCAGGGGGTTCAGGGGGGTCCCACAGGGTCCCCAGAGCCCCCCAGACTCACCAGTTGGTGGTAGGTGACGCTGGGCCCGTCCTCAGCGAAGAGGAACCACCAGGCGGCCGCGCCCACCGTGGCGGCCCCCACGTACCCTGGGGGGGAGAGAGGGTCAATGAGGGGGTGGGGGGCAACTGGGGACAACTGGGGGCAACTGGGACCAACTGGGATCATCTGGGACCACCTGGGGCCAACTGGGACCATCAGGGGCCAATTGGGGTCACTTGGGACCATCAGGGACCACCAGGGGCCAACTGGGGCCAACTGGGACCAATTGGGGTCACCTGACACCAGGGACCACCTGGGACCAACTGGGGCCACCTGGGGCCAACTGGGGCCACCTGGAGCCAACTGGGGCCGACTGGGACCACCTGGAGCCACCAACAATCACCCGGGGCCACCTGGGGCCAACTGGGGTCAACTGGGGCCAATTGGGGCCAACTGGGACCACCAGGGATCAATTGGGGTCACCTGACACCAGGGACCACCTGGGGCCAACTGGGGCCACCTGGGGCCAACTGGGGCCAACTGGGGCCAATTGGGGCCAACTGGGACCACCAGGGATCAATCAGGGTCACCAGGGACCATCAGGGACCACCTGGGGCCAACTGGGACCAACTGGGATCAACTGGGGCCAGCTGGAGCCAACCAGGGCCAACTGGGGCCAACTGGGGCCGACTGGGACCACCTGGAGCCACCAGCAATCACCTGGGACCAATTGGGGCCAACTGGGACCTTGAGGATGACCCGTGGGGGTCCCTGGGTGTTTTTGGGGGTCCCTGGTGGTCTGGGGGTGTTTTTGGGGGTCCCTGGGGGTCTCACCTCCGATGGCCAGGTATCTGAAGAAGAGCCAGCCACTGATGAGGGGCTCCTGGGGGCTGTTTGTGTGGGGTCCCTGGGTGACCCATGGGGGTCTGTGGGGGTCCCTGGGTGTTTCTGGGGGTCCCTGGGTGTTTTTGGGGGTCCCTGGGGGTCTCAGGGGGTCCCTGGGTGTTTTTGGGTGTTTTTGGGGGTCCCTGGGTGTTTCTGGGGGTCCCTGGGTGTTTTTGGGGGTCCCTGGGGGTCTCACCTCCGATGGCCAGGTATCTGAAGAAGAGCCAGCCGCTGATGAGGGGCTCCTTGGGGCTGTTTGTGTGGGGTCTCAGGGGGTCCCTGGGTGTTTTGGGGGGTCCCTGGGTGTTTTTGGGGGTCTCAGGGGGTCCCTGGGGGTCCCTGGGGGTCTCACCTCCGATAGCCAGGTATCTGAAGAAGAGCCAGCCGCTGATGAGGGGCTCCTTGGGGCTGCGGGGGGGCTTGTCCATGATGTCCAGGTCGGGGGGGTTGAACCCCAGGGCCGTGGCCGGGAGTCCGTCGGTCACCAAATTCACCCAGAGCAGCTGGACCGGGATCAGCGCCTCGGGCAGCCCCAGCGCCGCCGTCAGGAAGATGCTGGGGGCACTGGGAGTCACTGGGAGGCACTGGGAGGGGGTTAGGGGGCACTGGGACATGCTGGGAGGGGGTTAGGGGCACTGGGAGCACTGGGATGGAGCCTCGGGCAGCCCCAGCGCCGCCGTCAGGAAGATGCTGGGGGCACTGGGGTTACTGGGAGGCACTGGGAGGGGGTTAGGGGGCACTGGGAGGGGTTAGGGGCACTGGGAGGGGGTTAGGGGGCACTGGGAGGGGGTTAGGGGGCACTGGGAGCACTGGGAGCACTGGGATGGAGCCTCAGGCAGCCCCAGCGCCGCCGTCAGGAAGATGCTGGGGGCACTGGGAGTCACTGGGAGGCACTGGGACATGCTGGGACATGCTGGGAGGGGGTTAGGGGGCACTGGGAGGCACTGGGAGCACTGGGGTGGAGCCTCGGGCAGCCCCAGCGCCGCCGTCAGGAAGATGCTGGGGGCACTGGGAGGCACTGGGAGGCACTGGGAGGAGGGTTAGGGGGCACTGGGAGGGGTTAGGGGGCACTGGGAGGGGTTAGGGGGCACTGGGAGGCACTGGGAGCACTGGGATGGAGCCTCGGGCAGCCCCAGCGCCGCCGTCAGGAAGATGCTGGGGGCACTGGGGTTACTGGGAGGCACTGGGAGGGGTTAGGGGGCACTGGGAGGGGTTAGGGGCACTGGGAGCACTGGGATGGAGCCTCAGGGCAGCCTCAGCGCCGCCGTCAGGAAGATGCTGAGGGCACTGGGGTTACTGGGAGGCACTGGGACATGCTGGGAGGGTTAGGGGGCACTGGGAGGCACTGGGAGCACTGGGATGGAGCCTCGGGCAGCCCCAGCGCCGCCGTCAGAGGAAAGATGCTGAGGGCACTGGGGTTACTGGGAGGCACTGGGACATGCTGGGAGGGTTAGGGGCACTGGGAGGCACTGGGAGCACTGGGATGGAGCCTCGGGCAGCCCCAGCGCCGCAGTCAGGAAGATGCTGGGGGCACTGGGGTTACTGGGAGGCACTGGGAGGGGTTAGGGGCACTGGGAGGGTTAGGGGGGCACTGGGAGGCACTGGGAGCACTGGGATGGAGCCTCAGGCAGCCCCAGCGCCGCCGTCAGGAAGATGCTGGGGGCACTGGGGTTACTGGGAGGCACTGGGAGGGGTTAGGGGGCACTGGGGAGGGGGTTAGGGGGCACTGGGAGGGGTTAGGGGCACTGGGAGCACTGGGATGGAGCCTCGGGCAGCCCCAGCGCCGCCGTCAGGAAGATGCTGGGGGCACTGGGAGTCACTGGGAGGCACTGGGACATGCTGGGAGGGGGTTAGGGGGCACTGGGAGGCACTGGGAGCACTGGGATGGAGCCTCGGGCAGCCCCAGCGCCGCCGTCAGGAAGATGCTGGGGCACTGGGGTTACTGGGAGGCACTGGGACATGCTGGGAGAGGGGTTAGGGGGCACTGGGAGGCACTGGGAGCACTGGGATGGAGCCTCGGGCAGCCCCAGCGCCGCCGTCCAGGGAAGATGCTGGGGGCACTGGGGCTACTGGGAGGCACTGGGACATGCTGGGAGGGTTAGGGGCACTGGGAGGGATTAGGGGCACTGGGAGGGGTTAGGGGGCACTGGGAGGGGGTTAGGGGGCACTGGGAGGCACTGGGAGCACTGGGATGGAGCCTCGGGCAGCCCCAGCGCCGCCGTCAGGAAGATGCTGGGGGCACTGGGAGTTACTGGGAGGCACTGGGAGGGGGTTAGGGGGCACTGGGAGGGATTAGGAGGCACTGGGAGGGAGTTAGGGGGCACTGGGAGGCACTGGGAGCACTGGGATGGAGCCTCGGGCAGCCCCAGCGCCGCCGTCAGGAAGATGCTGGGGGCACTGGGGTTACTGGGAGGCACTGGGACACACTGGGACATGCTGGGAGCGGGTTAGAAGGGACTGGGAGGCACTGGGAGTACTGGAAGGGGATTTGGGGGGATTGGATGGGACTGGGAGGCACTGGGATGGACTGGGAGTGAGTGGGAAGGGGCCAAGAGGGAATTCAGACCGAATAAATGGCACTGGGAGGCGACTGGGATGGACTGGGATGTGCTGGGACGGGTTGGGATGTGCTGGGACGGGTTGGGATAAATTGGGATGGATTGGGAAGGACTGGGACAGGCTGGGATGGACTGGGAGGGACTGGGAGGGACTGGGATAAATTGGAATGGGCTGGGATAAATTGGGATGGACTGGGACAGGCTGGGATGAACTGGGATGGACTGGGATAAACTGGAATGGGTTGGGATAAATTGGGATGGACTGGGAAGGACTGGGATGGGCTGGGATGTGCTGGGATGGACTGGGATGAACTGGGATAAATTGGAATGGGCTGGGACAGGCTGGGATGGACTGGGCTGGACTGGGAGGGACTGGGACAGGCTGGGATGGGCTGGGATGGACTGGGATGGACTGGGAGGGACTGGGACAGGCTGGGATGGGCTGGGAAAGACTTGGATGGGCTGGGATAAATTGGGATAGACTGGAATGGACTGGAATGGGCTGGGACGGACTGGGATGGACTGGGAGGGACTGGGATAAATTGGAATGGGCTGGGACAGAGTGGGATGGACTGGGATGGGCTGGGATATGCTGGGACGGATTGGGATGGACTGGGATAAATTGGAATGGGCTGGGATGGACTGGGATGGACTGGGATGGGCTGGGATAGGCTGGGACGGACTGGGACAGACTGGGATGGACTGGGATGGACTGGGATGTGCTGGGATGGACTGGGATAAACTGGGATGGACTGGGACAGACTGGGATGGACTGGGAGGGACCAGGATAAACTGGGATGTGCTGGGATGGACTGGGATAAATTGGAATGGGCTGGGAAAAATTGGAATGGGCTGGGATAAATTGGGATGGACTGGGACAGGCTGGGATGGACTGGGATGAACTGGGATAAATTGGAATAGGTTGGGATAGACTGGGATAAACTGGAATGGGCTGGGATAAATTGGGATGGACTGGGATGGACTGGGATGTGCTGGGATGAACTGGGATAAACTGGGACGGGCTGGGACGGGCCAGGTCAGGGGGAGGGGCGGGCAAGGAGACGGGGTCGGCTGCTCTGATCCGGTGAACTGGTGAGAACTGGTGAGAACTGGTGCGGTGAACTGGTGCTGAACTGGTGTGCTGAACTGGTCTGAACTGGTGTTGAACTGGTGCTGAACTGGTGCTGACTGGGGGTGTGGGGGCTCACCAGACGACCTCGCCCACGTTGGAGGAGATGAGGTAGCGGATGAACTGCTTCATGTTGTTGTAGATGGCCCTGCCCTCCTCCACGGCCGCCACGATGGTGGAGAAGTTGTCGTCGGCCAGGACCATCTCCGAGGCCGTCTTGGCCACGGCCGTGCCCGAGCCCATGGCGATGCCGATCTCCGCCTTCTTCAGCGCCGGCGCGTCGTTCACCCCGTCCCCGGTCTGGGGGGGCACCAGAAAATCACACAGGGGGCTTAGGGGGGCACCCAGAAATCACCCACGGGCTCAGGGGGCACCCAGAAATCACCCAGGGGGCTCGGGGGGGCACCCAGAAATCACACAGGGGGCTTGGGGGGGCACCCAGAAATCACCCAGGGGGCTTGGGGGGGATTCAGAACTGACCCAGGGGCTCAGGGGGGGATTCAGAACTGACCCAGGGGCTCAGGGGGGGCACCCAAAAATCACTCCACTGGCTCGGGGACTCACAACTGACCCAGGGGCTCAGGGGGGGCACCCAAAAATCACCCACGGGCTCGGGGGGGATTCAGAACTGACCCAGGGGCTTGGGGGGACCCAAAAACTGCCTCAGATCCTTGGTGGGACCCAAAAACTGACCCAGGTCCTTGGTGGGACCCAAAAACTGACCCGGGTCCTTGGTGGGACCCAAAAACTGACCCAGGTCCTTGGTGGCACCCAAAAACTGACCCAGGTCCTTGGTGGGACCTCAAAAACTGCCTCAGGTCCTTGGTGGGACCCAAAAACTGCGTGAAACTGGTGGTGGGACCCAAAAACTGCCTCAAACCCTTGGTGGGACCCCCAGAACCACCTGGGACCCCAGAACCACCTCGAATCCTTGGTGGGACCCAAAAACTGACCCGGGTCCTTGGTGGGACCCAAAAACTGCGTGGAACTGGTGGTGGGACCCAAAAACTGCCTGAAACTGGTGGTGGGACCCAAAAACTGCCTCAAATCCTTGGTGTTTGACCCCAAACCCACGTCACTTGATGGCTGACCCCCAAAACCACGTCCATCCATGGCAGTTGACTCCCCCAACCCCCAGTGCCGCTCACCATGGCGGTGATCTCGTCGAAGGACTGCAGGAACTCGACCATCTTGTGGTGGAGCCCCAAACCCTCGTCCATCCCTGTCGTTTTGACCCCCAAGATTCCCCCAAAACCCCCCTAAATCCCCCCAATCTCCCCAGTATCCCGAGTGCCGCTCACCATGGCGGTGATCTCGTCGAAGGACTGCAGGAACTCGACCATCTTGTGGTGGAGCCCCAAACCCTCGTCCATCCCTGATGTTTGACCCCAGTTCCCCCCCCAGTTTCCCCAGTATCCCCCCAGTATCCCTGATCCCACTCACCATGGCGGTGATCTCATCGAAGGACTGCAGGAACTCGACGATCTTGTGGTGGAGCCCCAAACCCACCAATCAATCAATCCCAAACCCATCAATCCATGATGTTTGACCCCCAAAACCCCCCCAATCTCCCCAGTTCCCCCAGTACCCCCAGTCCCCCTCACCAAGGCGGTGATCTCGTCGAAGGACTGCAGGAACTCGATGATCTCGTGGTGGAGCCCCAAACCCTCATCCATCCATGATGTTTGACCCCCAATCTCCCCAGTTCCCCCAGTTCCCCCAGTCCCCTCACCATGGCGGTGATCTCGTCGAAGGACTGCAGGAACTCGACCATCTCGTGGTGGAGCCCCAAATCCTCGTCTATCCCTGATGTTTGACCCCCAAAACCCCCCTAAATCCCCCCAATCTCCCCAGTTCCCCCCAGTATCCCCAGTGCCCTCACCATGGCGGTGATCTCGTCGAAGGACTGCAGGAACTCGACGATCTTGGACTTGTGGGTGGGCTCGTGTGGTGGAGCCCCAAACCCTCATCCATCCCTGATGTTTGACCCCAGACCCTCATAAACCATTGGGGGACCCCCAAACCACATCAACCTGTGATAGTTGACCTCAAACCCTCATAGACCAATGGTGGACCCTCAAAACCTCATCTATTCACGATAGTTGACCCCCAAACCCACCCTAAATCCCCCAATACCCCCTCCATGGCTCACCATGGCGGTGATCTCGTCGAAGGACTGCAGGAACTCGACGATCTCGTGGTGGAGCCCCAAACCCACATCCATCCATGATGGTTGACCCCCAAAACCCCCCAATTCCCCAAAAGCCCCCAATTCTCCCATTTTCCCCAGTCCCCTCACCATGGCGGTGATCTCATCGAAGGACTGCAGGAACTCGACGATCTTGGACTTGTGGGTGGGCTCGTGTGGTGGAGCCCCAAACCCACTGACCCCCAAAACCCCCCCAATCTCCCCAGTTTCCCCCCAGTTCCCCCAGTCCCCCTCACCATGGCGGTGATCTCGTCGAAGGACTGCAGGAACTCGACGATCTTGGACTTGTGGGTGGGCTCGTGTGGTGGAGCCCCAAACCCTCGTCTATCCCTGTCATTTTGACCCCCAATCTCCCCAGTATCCCCCCAGTATCCCCAGTCCCCCTCACCATGGCGGTGATCTCGTCGAAGGACTGCAGGAACTCGACCATTTTGTGGTGGAACCCCAAACCCTCGTCCATCCCTGA
The DNA here is from genome assembly GCF_022539395.1 of Myiozetetes cayanensis. Lineage (NCBI taxonomy): Eukaryota > Metazoa > Chordata > Aves > Passeriformes > Tyrannidae > Myiozetetes > Myiozetetes cayanensis. Next base: position 12,835 of record NW_026087849.1, on the reverse strand, counting down.
TGTTTGACCCCAGTATCCCCCCAGTTCCCCCCCAGTTCCCCCTTTGCCCTCACCATGGCGGTGATCTCGTCGAAGGACTGCAGGAACTCGACGATCTTGTAATGGAGCCCCAAACCCTCATCAACCCAAGACATTTGATCCCCAATCTCCCCAGTTTCCAATCTCCCCAGTATCCCCCCAGTCCCCCAGTGCCCTCACCATGGCGGTGATCTCGTCGAAGGACTGCAGGAACTCGACGATCTTGGACTTGTGGGTGGGCTCGTGTGGTGGAGCCCCAAACCCTCGTCTATCCCTGATCATTTTGACCCCCAATTTCCCAGTATCCCCCAGTTCCCCAGTGCCTCACCATGGCGGTGATCTCGCCGAAGGACTGCAGGAACTCGACGATCTTGGACTTGTGGGTGGGCTCGTGTGGTGGAGCCCCAGACCCTCATCCATCCATGATGTTTGACCCCCAATCTCCCCAGTATCCCCCCAGTTCCCCCAGTGCCCTCACCATGGCGGTGATCTCGTCGAAGGACTGCAGGAACTCGACGATCTTGGACTTGTGGGTGGGCTCGTGTGGTGGAGCCCCAGACCCTTGTCCATCCCTGACGTTTTGACCCCCAAAACCCCCCTAAAGCCCCCCAATCTCCCCAGTTCCCCCCAGTATCCCTGATCCCGCTCACCATGGCGGTGATCTCGTCGAAGGACTGCAGGAACTCGACGATCTTGTAATGGAGCCCCAAACCCTCATCAACCCAAGACATTTGATCCCCAATCTCCCCAGTTTCCCCCCCAATCTCCCCAGTATCCCCCCAGTCCCCCCAGTGCCCTCACCATGGCGGTGATCTCGTCGAAGGACTGCAGGAACTCGACGATCTTGGACTTGTGGGTGGGCTCGTGTGGTGGAGCCCCAAACCCTCGTCTATCCCTGTCATTTTGACCCCCAATTTCCCAGTATCCCCCCAGTTCCCCCAGTGCCCTCACCATGGCGGTGATCTCGTCGAAGGACTGCAGGAACTCGACGATCTCGTGGTGGAGCCCCAAACCCTTGTCCATCCCTGACGTTTTGACCCCCAAAACCCCCCTAAATCCCCCCAATCCCCCCAGTTTCCCCAGTGCCCTCACCATGGCGGTGATCTCGTCGAAGGACTGCAGGAACTCGACGATCTTGGACTTGTGGGTGGGCTCGTGTGGTGGAGCCCCAAACCCTCATCCATCCATGATGTTTGACCCCCAATCTCCCCAGTATCCCCCCAGTTCCCCCAGTGCCCTCACCATGGCGGTGATCTCGTCGAAGGACTGCAGGAACTCGACGATCTTGGACTTGTGGGTGGGCTCGACGCGGGCGAAGCAGCAGGCTCTCCGGCAGGCCTCGCGCTGCTCGCCCAGGGGGAGGTCGTCGAACTCGCGGCCGGTGTAGGCGCGGCCCGACACGTCCTCGTCCTCGCCGAAGATGCCGATGCGGCGGCAGATGGCGATGGCCGTGCCCTTGTTGTCGCCGGTGATCATGATGACGCGGATGCCGGCGTCGCGGCACAGCCGGATCGACCCCATCACCTCCTTGCGCGGCGGGTCCAGCATCCCCACGCAGCCCACGAACGTCAGGTCCGTCTGGGGGGGGGGAAATGGGGGGGTGAGGGGAGATCGAAAATGGGGGTGGGGGCCAAAAATGGGGGTGGGGACCCCAAAAGGGAGTGGGGACCCTAAAATGGGGTGGGGACCCCAAGAATGGGGTAGAGAGGGACAGGAACCCAAAAATGGGGATGGGGACCCCAAAATGGGGTAGGCAGGGACAGGAACCCAAAAAATGGGGGTGGGGACCCAAAAATGGGGGTGGGGACTCCAAAAATGGGGCAGGGAGGGACAAGAACCCAAAAATGGGGGTGGGTAAGGGGGAGATCAAAAATGGGGGTGGGACCCTAAAAATGGGGGTGGGGACTCCAAGAATGGGGAAGGAGGGACAAGAACCCAAAAAAATGGGGGGGTGGGTGAGGGGGGAGACCAAAAATTGGGGATGGGGAACCCAAAAATGGGGTTGGGAGGGACAGGAACCCAAAGAAATGGGGTAGAGAGGGACAGGAACCCAAAAAATGGGGGGTGGGGACCCTAAAAATGGGAGTGGGGACCCCAAAAATGGGGTAGGGAGGGACAAGAAACCAAAAAAATGGGGTAGGGAGGGACAGGAATCCAAAAAAATGGGAGGTGGGGACCCCAAAAATGGGGGGTGGGGACCCCAAAAATGGGGCAGGGAGGGACAGGAACCCAAAAAATTAGGGGGTGGGGACCCCAAGAATGGGGTAGAGAGGGACAAGAACCCAAAAAATGGGGAGGTGGGGACCCCAAGAATGGGGCAGGGAGGGACAGGAAACCAAAAAAATGGGGGGGTGGGAACCCAAAAATGGGGTAGGGAGGGACAGGAAACCAAAAAAATGGGGGGTGGGGACCCTAAAAATGGGGGGTGGGGACCCCAAAATGGGGTAGAGAGGGACAAGAAACCAAAAAAATGGGGGTGGGTGAGGGGGAGCCTAAAAATGGGTGGGGGACTCCAAAATGGGGGTGGGGACCCCAAAAATGGGGTAGGAGGGACAGGAACCCAAAAATTGGGGTGGGGACCCCAAGAATGGGGTAGAGAGGGACAGGAACCCAAAAATGGGGGTGGGGACCCTAAAATGGGGGAGTGGGGACTCCAAAAATGGGGTAGGGAGGGACAAAAACCAAAAAAATGGGGCAGGGAGGGACAGGAACCCAAAAAATGGGGGGGTGGGTGAGGGGGGAGCCCAAAAAATGGGGGTGGGGACCTCAAGAATGGAGTAGGGAGGGACAGGAACCCAAAAAATTGGGGGATGGGGGAGAGGGGAACCCACTAGAGAAGGTTCTGGGTGGTCGTGGAGGGTCAAGAACCCCAAAAAACAACTTTCCCCCTTCCTGCAGACCCCAGACCCCCAAAAAGACCCCAGACCCCCAAAAATTGACTTTTTAACCCCTTCCTGCAGACCCCAGACCCCCCAAAAATTGACTTTAACCCCTCCCTGCAGACCCCAGACCACCCCAAAAGACCCCAGACCTCCCCACAATTGACTTTAACCCCTTCCTGCAGACCCCAGACCCCCCAAAAAAGACCCCAGACCCCCCAAAAATTGACTTTAACCCCTTCCTGCAGACCCCAGACCCCCAAAAATTGACTTTAACCCCTTCCTGCAGACCCCAGACCCCCAAAAAGACCCCAGACCCCCAAAATTGACTTTAACCCTCCCTCCCCTCAGACCCCAGACCCCCCAAAACCATCCCAGAGCCCCCAAAAATTGACTTTAACCCCTCCCAGCAGACCCCAGACCCCCAAAATTGACTTTAACCCTTCCTGCAGACCCCAGACCCCCAAAAACACCCCAGACCCCCCAGAAATTGACTTTAACCCCTCCCTACAGACCCCAGACCCCCCAAAACCATCCCAGAACCCCCCAAAAATTGCCTTAGACCCCTCCCCCGGCCCCACCCACCTCGTACTCGGCGAACTTGGCGGAGTCCTCGAGCGCCATCTCCTCCCTTTTTGGGGGGGTGTCCCGCGTGGCCAGCGCGAGGCAGCGCAGCGTGTCCCGCCCCGTGCCCCACTCGCGGATCACGGCCTGGATCTTCTCCTTCACCGCCGGCGTCAGCGGCACCCGCGTGGTGCCCACGCGGACGTAGTTACAGCGATCGATCACCCCCTCGGGGGCTCCCTGAGGCAAAAAATGGGTGAAAATAGGAAAAAAATGGGATTTATGGGGGGTGGTGCCCACGCGGACGTAATTACAGCGATCAATGACCCCTTCAGGGGCTCCCTAAGGCAAAAAAATGGGATTTATGGGGTTAAAAATGGGATTTATGGGGGGAAAAAATGGGATTTGGGGGGGTGGTGCCCACGCGGACGTAATTACAGCGATCGATCACCCCCTCGGGGGCTCCCTAAGGCAAAAAAATGGGGAAAAAATGGGTGAAAATAGGAAAAAAATGGGATTTATGGGGCGTGGTGCCCACGCGGACGTAGTTACAGCGATCAATAACCCCCTCGGGGGCTCCCTAAGGCAAAAAAATGGGGTTAAAAATGGGTGAAAATGGGATTTATGGGGGGTGGTGCCCACGCGGACGTAGTTACAGCGATCGATCACCCCCTCCGGGGCGCCCTGGGGGGAAAAATGGGAAAAAATGGGAAAAAATTAAAAAAATGGGGTTAAAAATGGGATTTATGGGGGGTGGTGCCCACTCGGACGTAGTTACAGCGGTCGATCACCCCCTCGGGGGCGCCCTGGGGGGAAAAAATGGGGTTTGGGGGGAAAAAAATGGGATTTGGGGGGAAAAAATGGGATTTATGGGGGCGTGGTGCCCACGCGGACGTAGTTACAGCGGTCAATGACACCCTCGGGGGCTCCCTGAGGCAAAAAAATGGGTTAAAAATGGGATTTATGGGGCGTGGTGCCCACGCGGACGTAATTACAGCGATCAATGACACCCTTCGGGGGCTCCCTGGGGGGAAAAAATGGGGAAAAAATGGGAAAAAATTTAAAAAATGGGGTTAAAAATGGGATTTATGGGGGGTGGTGCCCACGCGGACGTAATTACAGCGATCGATCACACCCTCGGGGGCTCCCTGGGGGGAAAAAATGGGAAAAAATGGGTGAAAATAGGGAAAAAATGGGATTTATGGGGGGTGGTGCCCACGCGGACGTAATTACAGCGATCGATCACACCCTCGGGGGCTCCCTGGGGGGAAAAAATGGGAAAAATGGGTGAAAATGGGGTTAAAAATGGGATTTATGGGGGCGTGGTGCCCACGCGGACGTAATTACAGCGGTCAATGACACCCTCGGGGGCTCCCTGAGGCAAAAAATGGGAAAAATGGGGTTAAAAATGGGATTTATGGGGGGTGGTGCCCACGCGGACGTAATTACAGCGATCGATCACACCCTCCGGGGCTCCCTGGGGCAAAAAATGGGATTTATGGGGTTAAAAATGGGATTTATGGGGCGTGGTGCCCACGCGGACGTAATTACAGCGATCAATGACACCCTCAGGGGCTCCCTAAGGGGAAAAAATGGGTGAAAATAGGAAAAAAATGGGATTTATGGGGCGTGGTGCCCACGCGGACGTAGTTACAGCGATCAATGACGCCCTCGGGGGCGCCCTGGGGGGGAAAATGGGGTGAAAATGGGAAAAAATGGGATTTGAGGGGGTGGGATGAGTATTTGGGGGTGGGTCATTGATTTGGGGGGTTGGGATGAGGATTTGGGGTGGTGGGTCACTGATTGGGGTGGTGGGACATTGATTTGGGGGGGTGGGACACGTTGGGATGGGGTGGAACACGTTGGGATGGGGTCAGGGACCCTCCTGGGGACCCCCCAGGTGTCCCACTGAGGTCCCAGATGACCCAGGTGACCCCCTGAGGTGCCCCAGGTGACCCCCAGGTGCCCCCCAGATGACCACCTGAGGTGCCCCAGGTGCCCCTCAGGTGCCCCCCAGGTGACACAGGTGACCCCCAGGTGCCCCAGATCCCCCCCAGGTGCCCCCCAGGTGCCCCCCAGGCGCCCACCTTGACGAACATCTTGTTGCCCACGGCCGCCCTCGAGGCCTTGGCCGGGGAGCAGAAAACGGACATGGATTTACGGTCCCGGGAGAACTCCAGGGTGAACTCCTTCTTCATCAGCTGCTTGATCACCTGGGGGGACAGGGGACATCACTGGGGACATCATTGGGGACATCATTGGGGACATCATTGGGGACATTGGGGACACTCAGGGGACATTGGGGACACTCAGGGGACATTGGGGACATCATTGGGGACATTGGGGACATCATTGGGGACATTGGGGACACCCAGGGGACATTGGGGACATTGGGGACATCATTGGGGACATTGGGGACATTGGGGACATCATTGGGGACACTGAGGGCACACAGGGTGAACTCCTTCTTCGTCAGCTGCTTGATCACCTGGGGGGACAGGGGACATTGGGGACATCATTGGGGACATTGGGGACATTGGGGACACTCAGGGGACATTGGGGACACCATTGGGGACATTGGGGACATCATTGGGGACACTCAGGGGACATTGGGGACATTGGGGACACCCAGGGGACATTGGGGACACTGAGGGCACACAGGGTGAGCTCCTTCTTCATCAGCTGCTTGATCACCTGGGGGACAGGGGACACTCAGGGGACATTGGGGACATTAGGGACACTCAGGGGACATCATCACTGGGGACACTGAGGGCACACAGGGTGAACTCCTTCTTCATCAGCTGCTTGATCACCTGGGGGGACAGGGGGGACACTCAGGGGACATCATTGGGGACATTGGGGACATTGGGGACATTGGGGACATTGGGGACATCATTGGGGACATTGGGGACATTGGGGACACTGAGGGCACACAGGGTGAACTCCTTCTTCATCAGCTGCTTGATCACCTGGGGGGACATTGGGGACATCATTGGGGACATTGGGGACACACAGGGGACATTGGGGACATCATTGGGGACATCATTGGGGACATTGGGGACACTCAGGGGACATTGGGGACACCCAGGGTGAACTCCTTCTTCATCAGCTGCTTGATCACCTGGGGACACAGGGGGGACATTGGGGACATCATTGGGGACATTGGGGACATTGGGGACACTGAGGGCACACAGGGTGAACTCCTTCTTCATCAGCTGCTTGATCACCTGGGGGGACATTGGGGACATTGGGGACATTGGGGACATTGGGGACACCCAGGGTGAACTCCTTCTTCATCAGCTGCTTGATCACCTGGGGGACATTGGGGACATTGGGGACATTGGGGACACTCAGGGGACATTGGGGACATCATTGGGGACATTGGGGACACCCAGGGGACATTGGGGACATTGGGGACACTCAGGGGACATCATTGGGGACACTGAGGGCACACAGGGTGAACTCCTTCTTCGTCAGCTGCTTGGTCACCTGGGGGGACACAGGGGACATTGGGGACACCCAGGGGACATTGGGGACACTCAGGGGACATTGGGGACATTAGGGACACTGGGGACATTGGGGACATCATTGGGTGACACTCCTTGCTACATCAGTTGCTTGATCACCTGGGGACACCCAGGGGACATTGGGGACATCATTGGGACACTCAGGGACATCATTGGGGACACTGAGGGATCACAGGGTGAACTCCTTCTTCATCAGCTGCTTGATCACCTGGGGGGACAGGGGGGACATTGGGGACATCACTGGGGACATTGGGGACACCCTTGGGGACATTGGGGACATTGGGGACACTCAGGGGACATTGGGGACATCATTGGGGACATCATTGGGGACATTGGGGACACTGAGGGACATCATTGGGCGACACTCTAGGGACATTGGGACATCAGGTGACATCATTGGTGACACTCACTGGGGACATTGGGGACATCAGAGGGGACATTGGGGACACTCAGGGGACATTGGGGACATCATTGGGGACACTGAGGGCACACAGGGTGAGCTCCTTCTTCATCAGCTGCTTGATCACCTGGGGACCACAGGGGGGACATTGGGGACACTCATTGGGGACATTGGGGACATTGGGGACATTGGGGACATCCTCAGTGCGATCATCATTGGGGACATTGGGGACACTAGGGACATTGGGGACACTTAGGAGGACACTGGGACACTGAGGGCACACAGGGTGAACTCCTTCTTCATCAGCTGCTTGATCACCTGGGGGGACACCACAGGGGACATCATTGGGGACATTATTGGGGACATCATTGGGGACACCACAGGGGACATTGGGGACACTCAGGTGACCCAGGTGACACAGAGGTGACACAGGTGACAATGACACACAGGTGACACTCACAGCATTGCAGGCATTGGCCCTCTCCACCTTGGAGAGCCCCCTGACGTCGGTGTTGAAGACACCGGGACATGGGGTGATCAATGACCAGGGGTGATCAATGACCAGGGGTGACTCAGGGGTGACCCAGGTGACCCAGGTGACACAGGTGACACAGGTGGCACTCACAGCATTGCAGGCATTGGCCCTCTCCACCTTGGAGAGCCCCCTGACGTCAGTGTTGAAGACACCGGGACATGGGGACAGGGGGTGACACAGGGGTGACACAGGTGACTCAGGGGTGACACAGGTGACTCAGGTGGCACTCACAGCATTGCAGGCATTGGCCCTCTCCACCTTGGAGAGCCCCCTGACGTCGGTGTTGAAGACACCGGGACGGGGGGGTGATCAATGACCAGGGGGTGATCAATGACCAGGGGTGACTCAGGGGTGACACAGGTGACACTCAGGTGGCACTCACAGCATTGCAGGCATTGGCCCTCTCCACCTTGGAGAGCCCCCTGACGTCGGTGTTGAAGACACCGGGACAGGGGGTGATCAATGACCAGGGGTGATCAATGACCAGGGGGTGATCAATGACCAGGGGGTGACACTGAGGGGACAGGGGTGACAGGGGTGACTCAGGTGACACTGAGGTGACACAGGTGACACAGGTGACACAGTGACACTCACAGCATTGCAGGCATTGGCCCTCTCCACCTTGGAGAGCCCCCTGACGTCGGTGTTGAAGACACCGGGACGGGGGGGTGATCAATGACCAGGGGGTGACACTGAGGGGACAGGGGTGACACAGGTGACACAGGTGACACAGGTGACTCAGGTGGCACTCACAGCATTGCAGGCATTGGCCCTCTCCACCTTGGAGAGCCCCCTGACGTCGGTGTTGGAGACACCGGGACAGGGGGTGATCAATGACCAGGGGGTGACACTGAGGGGACAGGGGTGACACAGGTGACACACAGGTGACAATGACACTCAGGTGACACTCACAGCATTGCAGGCATTGGCCCTCTCCACCTTGGAGAGCCCCCTGGCATCGGTGTTGAAGACACCGGGACATGGGGACAGGAGGACAGGGGGTGACACAGGGGTGACACTGAGGGGACAGGGGTGACACAGGTGACACAGGTGTGACACAGGTGACAATGACACTCAGGTGACACTCACAGCATTGCAGGCATTGGCCCTCTCCACCTTGGAGAGCCCCCTGACGTCGGTGTTGAAGACACTGGGACAGGGGGACAGGGGGTGATCAATGACCAGGGGTGATCAATGACCAGGGGGTGACACAGGTGACACAGGTCACTCAGGGGTGACACAGGTGACACACAGGTGACAGTGACACTCACAGCATTGCAGGCATTGGCCCTCTCCACCTTGGAGAGCCCCCTGACGTCGGTGTTGAAGACACCGGGACATGGGGACAGGGGGTGACACAGGGGTGACACTGAGGGGACAGGGGTGACACAGGTGACTCAGGGGTGACACAGGTGACAATGACACTCAGGTGACACAGGTGACACTCACAGCATTGCAGGCATTGGCCCTCTCCACCTTGGAGAGCCCCCTGACGTCGGTGTTGAAGACGTTCATCTTCTCCACCAGGCACGTCAGCGCCGTCTCCGTCGCCTCCCCCACCTTCTCGTAGACCCCCTTGGCCTGCGGGGACACCGGGGGGGGGGGTCACTCTGGGGACATTTGGGGACATTTGGGGACATTTGGGGACGCTGGGGACAGTCAGGGATGGGGGGGAGAGGTGTCACCTCGTTGTAGTCCAGGGAGGAGTCGTTGCAGAGGGCGCAGATGGTGGCCAGTTCCACCAGTCCATCGTACTGGCCAGCCTTGACCGGCCGGTCCTGCTTCAGCCTGGGGACATTTGGGGACACTCAGGACATTGGGGACATTGGGGACATTGGGGACATCATTACTGGGACATTGCACATCATTGGGGACATTGGGGACATTGGGGACATCATTGGGGACATTGGGGACACTCAGGGACATTGGGGACACTGGGGCCAGTTCCACCAGTCCATCGTACTGGCCAGCCTTGACCGGCCGGTCCTGCTTCAGCCTGGGGACATTGGGACATTGGGGACACTCAGGGACATTGGGGACATTGGGGCCAGTTCCACCAGTCCATCGTACTGGCCAGCCTTGACCGGCCGGTCCTGCTTCAGCCTGGGGACATTGGGCATACTGTGATCACTCAGGACATCAGGGGACATTGGACACTCAGAGCACATTGTAGACATTAGAATACAATTGGGACACTTGGGACATCACATGTGGATTACTGGGGACATTGGGACACTTAGGACATTGGACACACATTGGGGACATTGGGGGCACTCAGGGACATTGGGGACATTGGGGACATCATTGGGGACACTCAGGGACATTTGGGGACATTTGGGGATTGGGGACACTCAGGGACATTGGGGACATTGGGGACATCATTGGGGACACTCAGGGACACTCAGGGACATCATTGGGGACATTGGGGACACTCAGGGACATTGGGGACATTGGGGACATCATTGGGGACACTCAGGGACACTCAGGGACATTGGGGACATCATTGGGGACATTTGGGGACATTGGGGGACATTGGGGACATCATTGGGGACACTCAGGGACATTGGGGTGATTTTTTTGGGTCCCCCCTGGTTGGTTTTGGGGTCCCCCCACTCACACTTCCCCCTCAGGGGCGTGGGTGGAGGGGATTTGGGGGGTCCTGGGTGGGGTTTTTGGGGTTCCCCCTGGGTGTTTTTGGGGTCCTGGGTGTGATTTTGGGTGTGATTTTGGGGTCCCCCCACTCACACTTCCCCCTCGGGGGCGTAGGTGGAGGAGATTTGGAAGGTCCTGGGTGGGGTTTTGGGTGGGATTTTGGGGTCCTGGGTGGGATTTTGGGTTCCCCCTGGGTGTTTTTAGGGTCCCGGGTGTTTTTGGGGTCCTAGGTGGGATTTTTTGGGGTCCTGGGTGTGATTTTGGGGTCCCCCCACTCACACTTCGCCCTCGGGGGCGTAGGTGGAGGGGATTTGGGGGGTCCTGGGTGGGATTTTGTGTGGGATTTCGGGGTCCCCCCACTCACACTTCGCCCTCGGGGGCGTAGGTGGAGGGGATTTGGGGGTCCTGGGTGGGATTCTGGGGGTCCTGGGTGGGGTTTTGGGGTCCTGGGTGTGATTTTGGGGTCCCCCCGGGTGTTTTTAGGGGTCCTGGGTGTGATTTTGGGTGTGATTTTGGGGTCCCCCCACTCACACTTCTCCCTCGGGGGCGTAGGTGGAGCCGGTGATGGAGAACTCGCTGAGGGAGCAAACGTCGCCGTCCACCTTGTCCAGGATGAACATCTGGGGGGAGGGAAATTTGGGGTCACTGGGGGGGAACTTGGGGTCACAGGAAAGGTTTGGGGTCACTGGGGGGATTTTGGGGTCACAGGGGGGATTTGGGGTCGCAGGGGGGATTTGGGGTCACAGGGGGTTTGGGGTCCCTGGAGGAATTTTTGGAGCCCTGGGGGTGTTTTGGGGCAGTTTTTGGGGTATTTTGGGGTATTTTGGGGTGTTTTTGAGGTATTTTGGGGTCCCACCTTGCAGACAGACATCTGGTTGGTGGTGAGGGTGCCTGGGGGTGTTTTGGGGCAGTTTTTGGGGTATTTTAGGGTGGTTTTGGGTTATTTTGGGGCAGTTTTGGGTCCCACCTTACACACAGACATCTGGTTGGTGGTGAGGGTGCCTGGGGGTATTTTAGGGCAGTATTTTGGGGTATTTTTGGGGTATTTTAGGGTGGTTTTGAGGTATTTTGGGGTATTTTGGGGCAGTTTGGGGTCCCACCTTGCAGACAGACATCTGGTTGGTGGTGAGGGTGCCTGGGGGTGTTTTGGGGCAGTTTTTGGGGTATTTTGGGGTATTTTGGGGCAGTTTTTGGGGTATTTTGGGTTATTTTGGGCAGTTTTGGGTCCCACCTTGCAGACAGACATCTGGTTGGTGGTGAGGGTGCCGGTCTTGTCGGAGCAGATGACCGAGGTGCAGCCCAGGGTCTCCACCGAGGGGAGGCTCCTGACGATCGCGTTCTTCTTGGCCATCCTGCGCGTGCCCAGCGCCAGGCACGTCGTGATCACCGCGGGGAGGCCTTTTTGGGGGGACACCTCGGGCTCACCGGGGCGGCCACCGGACCACCTGGGTGGCCACCGGGCCCAACAGAGCCACGGGGTGATCAGTGGACCCAACTGACCCATGGGTGATCAGCCACCGGTGACCTGACCAGGGTGGCCACCAGATCTCTGGGGTGGCCACCAGACCCAACAGAGCCATGGGGTGGCCACCAGATCTCTGGGGTGGCCACCAGACCACCTGGGTGGCCACCAGGCCCAACAGAGCCACGGGGTGGCCACCAGACCTCTGGGGTGGCCACCGGACCACCATGGGGTGGCCACCAGTCCCAACAGGGCCATGGGGTGGCCACAAATGACCTCCTGGACCCCAAAAGTGACCACGGACGGTCCATAAATGACCATGGACGGTCCCCAAGACCCCATAAATGACCTTGGATGGTCCATAAATGACCTCAGGTGGTCCCCAAAGCCCCAGAGGTGACCACGAATGACCTTCTGGACCCCATAAATGACCATGGGTGGTCCCCAAAGCCCCCAATGTCCCAAAGCCCCCAAACCCCAGACCTCCCCAGACCCCACAGACCTTCAGGGATGGCAGCCACGGCCAGGGCCACGGCGATCTTGAAGTAGTAGATGGGGGTCAGAGCCCCCATCAATGACCATGGGTGGTCCCCAAGCCCCATAAATGACCATGGGTGGTCCCCAAAGCCCCCAGACCCCCAGACCTCCAGACCCCCAATACCTTCAGGGATGGCGGCCACGGCCAGGGCCACGGCGATCTTGAAGTAGTAGATGGGGTCAGAGACCCCATCAATGACCATGGGTGGTCCCCCATAAACGACCATGGGTGGTCCCCAAAGCCCCAGCCCCCAGACCCCC
>NW_026087848.1:0-29420 GCF_022539395.1 Myiozetetes cayanensis | reverse complement strand
AGCCCCTCCCAGTTCCATCCAGACCCTCCAACCCCTCCTTCCTCACCCTCATCCTCGTGGGGACCCCCAACCCCTCCCAGCCCCCCCACCCTCATCCCCTGTCCCCCTGACCCCCTGACCCCCCGTGTCCCCCAGCGTCATCATCCCCGAGAAGCTCGACGGCTTCATCAACAAGTACGCCGAGTACACGCACGAGAAGTGGGCCTTCGACAAGGTGGGGACCCCTGGGCCCCCGACCCCGTGGGACACCCCCAGGACCCCCAAGGGGTCCCCCAGCCCCTTGAGCCCCCCACCAAATCTGTGTCTCCTCCCAGATCCAGAACAACTGGACTTTTGGGGAGACCGTGGAGCGAAGAGGCCAAAGCCCACCCCATGCTGAGGCCCTACAAGACCTTCTCTGAAAAGGTACCCTGGGGACCCCTGGGGCACCCCCAGACCCACCAGGACACCCCCAGGCCCACCAGGACACCCCCAAACCCATCAAGACCCCCAAACCATCCGTCCCCTCCATTGCATCGTCACTGACCATCCTCGTCCTTCAGACCCCCAAAACCCTCCAACCCCCCAAAACACTCCAAACCCACCCCAAAACCATCCAACCCCCCCAAAACCACCCCTCCTCCTCCTCTTGACCCTCCCCTGAGCCCCCCCTGATTTTGGGGGACCCCCCTTGACCCTCCCCAGGACCAGAAAATCCACCAAGGGCCATCTTCACCCTCACCCAACCCCCAATCCCATCCCTGCTCCTCCCCACGGACCCCCCATGATTTTGGGGGCCTCCCCCCGATTTTGGGGAGCCCCCCTGAGCCCTGTGACCCCCCCCAGGACAAGGAGATCTACCGGTGGCCCATCAAGGAGTCCCTGAAGGCCATGCTGGCCTGGGAGTGGACGGTGGAGAAGGCCCGGGAAGGGGAGGACGAGCGGGCCGAGAAGAAGAAAACCCGGAAAATCTCCCAGAGTGCCCAGGTGGGACCCTCAAAAACACCTCCAGGGGGTTGGGGAACCCCAAAAACACCTCCAGGGGGGTGGGGGAACCCCAAAAACACCTGCAGGAGGTGCCCCTGACCCCCATTTATCCCCCCAGGCCACCTACGGCCCCTCCCACGGGTACAGCCCCCAGCCCGTGGACCTGACCGGGGTGACGCTGTCCAGGGAGCTCCAGGTGAGGACTCCCAATGTCCCCCCTGTCCCCCAGTGTCCCCTGGGACCCCCCAATGTCCCCTGGGACCCCAGTGTCACCCTGTCCCCAATGTCACCCTGTCCCCCAATGTCACCTTGTGTCCCTCCATGTCCCCTGGGACCCCCCAATGTCCCCTGGGACCCCCCAGTGTCACCCCTGTCCCCCAATGTCACCCCTGTCCCCCAATGTCACCTTGTGTCCCTCCATGTCCCTAGGACCCCCAATGTCTCCTCTGTCCCCCAATGTCTTCCCTGTCCCCCAATGTCCCTCCATGTCCCTCCGTTTCCACTGGGACCCCCCAATGTCCACTGGGACCCCTCAATGTCCCCTCTGTCCCCCAATGTCTTCCCTGTCCCCCAATGTCCCTTCATGTCCCTCCACATGTCCCTAGGACCCCCCAATGTCACCCCTGTCCCCCAATGTCACCTTGTGTCCCTCCATGTCCCCTGGGACCCCCCAATGTCCCCTCTGTCCCCTGGGACCCCTCAATGTCCCCTCTGTCCCCCAGTGTCTTCCCTGTCCCCCAATGTCCCTCCATGTCCCCTGGGACCCCCCCAATGTCCCCTCTGTCCCCCCATCTCCCTCCATGTCCCCTGGGACCCCCCAATGTCCCCCTGTCCCCCCATGTCACCCCTGTCCCCCCATGTCCCCTAGGACCCCCAATGTCCCCCTATGTCCTCCCCAGCCCTCCATTCCCCCATGTCCTCCCACTTCCTCCCATGGAGGTCTCCCCTGTGTCCCCTCCATGTCCCTGGGGACTCCGGGTCACCCCCACGAGACACCCCAGAGCCCCCCAGAAGCTCCCCAGACCCCCAAAACCCCCTGCCCCCCAGGCCATGGCAGAGCAGCTGGCCGAGAACTATCACAACACCTGGGGCCGCAAGAAGAAGCTGGAGCTGGAGGCCAAGGGTGAGACCCCCCCCAAAACCCCAAATCTGGGGACCCTAGGCCCCCAGAGCCCCCAACCCCAGGGGAACCAGGGCTGAGACCCCCAAACCCCCAAATCTGGGGGAGATCCCATAACCCACCCAGAGGGGGCTGGAGACCACAAGGGTGAGACCCCCCCCAAAACCCCAAATCTGGGGTACCCTGGGACCCCCCATCCCCAGGGAAACCAGGGCTGAGACCCCCCCAACCCCCAAATCTGGGGGAGATCCCATAACCCCCTCTCAGGGGGGGCTGGAGGCCACAAGGGTGAGACCCCCCCCAAAACCCCAAATCTGGGGGAGATCCCATAACCCCCCCAGGGGGGGCTGGAGGCCAAGGGTGAGACCCCCCCCAAACCCCAAATCTGGGGGAGATCCCATAACCCCCACCCAGGGGGGGCTGGAGGCCACAAGGGTGAGACCCCCCCCCAAAACCCCAGATTTGGAGGGGGGTCAATCTGGGGGCTCAGGCGCTAATTTGGGGTGCAGGGGGGGGGTCTCACCCCCTCCTGGTGCCCTACGACACCCTGACGGCCAAGGAGAAGGCTCGGGACAGGGAGAAGGCCCAGGAGCTGCTCAAGTTCCTGCAGCTCCACGGATACGCCGTCACCCGGTGAGGAGGGACCCCAAAAACACCCCCTGGGACCCCAAAAACAAACCCCCAGGAACCCTAAAACTCCCCCTGGAGCCCAAAAAACCCCCAGGAACCCTAAAACTCCCCCTGGAAACCCAAACACCCCCAGGAACCCAAACAAACCCAGGGACCCCAAAAATACCCCCTGGGATCCCAAACACCCCCAGGGACCACAAAAACACCCCCAGGGACCCCAAAAACACCCCCTGGGAACCCAAAAACACCCCCTGGGAACCCAAAAACACCCCCAGGGACACCCAAAACACCCCCATGGAACTCAAACACCCACAGGGACCCCAAAAACACCCCCAGGGACCCCAAAAACATCCCCCGGGAGCCCAAAAACACCCCCTGGGATCCCAAACACCCCCCAGGAGCCCAAAAACCCCCAGGAGCCCAAAACCCCCCCCCAGAGACCCCAAAACCCCTTGGGGAGGACTTGGAATCCCAAAGGGAACTCAGAATATGGGGGCAGTGAGGGGTCTGGGGGAGCAGGAGGGGGTTTGGGGGAACAGGGCAGGGTTTGGGGGAGCAGGAGGGGCTTGGGGAGCAGGGGGAGTTTGGGGAGCAGGGCAGGGTTTGGGGGAGCAGGGCAGGGTTGGGGGAACAGGGCGGGGTTTGGGGGAGCAGAGGGGGTTGGGGGAGCAGGGCAGGGTTTGGGGGAGCAGGGCAGGGTTGGGGGAACAGGGCGGGGTTTGGGGGAGCAGGAGGGGTTTGGGGAGCAGCAGGGGGGTTGTTGAGTTTTGGGGTGTCTTTAGGGGCTGAAGGACATGGAACTGGACACGTCGTCCATCGAGAAACGCTTCGCCTTCGGGTTCCTGCAGCAGCTGCTGCGCTGGATGGACATCGCCCAGGAGTTCATCGCCCACCTGGGTGAGACCCTGACCCTCGGGAGCCCCCAGACCCCTGAGAGAACCCCCAGACCCCTGGGAGCCCCTCCAGACCCTTGGGATCCCCTGAGCCCCCAAACCCTCTGTGACTCCCCGCCTCGCTGGGACATCGCCCAGGAGTTCATCGCCCACCTGGGGGAGACCCCCGACCCCTGGGAGCCCCCCAAACCCCTGAGAGCACCCTCAGACCCCTGGAATCCCTCCCAAGCCCCCCAAACCCTTGGGAGCACCCCCAGACCTCTGGGATCCCCCCAAACCCTTGGGATCCCCCAACCCTCACTGGGACATCGCCCAGGAGTTCATCGCCCACCTGGGTGAGACCCCCGAGCCCCCCCAGACCCTTCAGATCCCCCCCGAGCCCCCCAAACCCTTGGGAGCCCCCTCAAACCCTTGGGATCTCCTCTGAGCCCCCAAACCCTCTGTGACCCCCAGCCCTCTCTGGGACATCGCCCAGGAGTTCATCGCCCACCTGGGTGAGACCCCCAGGCCCAGACCTCCCTGGACCCCCAACCCTCCCCAGGGCCCTGGTGGGACCCCTGACCCCCTGGACCCCCAGCCCACCCTGGGGCCCTGGTGGGCCCCCCTGACCCCCCCTCATTGCCCCCCCAGAGGCCGTGGTGAGCAGCGGGCGGGTGGAGAAATCCCCCCACGAGCAGGAGATCAAGTTCTTCGCCAAGGTGGGGGGATATTTGGGTTCTCTGTGGGGTATTTGGGATCTCTTTGGGATATTTGGGGTTTCTATGGGATATTTGAGGTGTCTATGGGTTATTTGGGATCTCTTTGGGATATTTGGAGTGTCTATGGGATATTTGGGGTGTCTGTGGGGTATTTGGGGTGTCTATGGGGTATTTGGGGTCATTGTGAGATATCTGGGGTCTCTGTGGGATATCTGGGGTGTCTATGGGGTATTTGGGGTCTCTGTGGGGTATTTGGGTTCTCTATGGGTTATTTGGGGTGTCTATGGGGTATTTGGGGTGTCTATGGGGTATTTGGGGTCTCTGTGGGATATTTGGGGTGTCTCTGGGATATTTGGGGTCTCTGTGGGGTATTTGGGATCGCTGTGGGATATTTGGGGTGTCTGTGGGTTATTTGGGTTCTCTGTGGGATATTTGGGGTGTCTATGGGTTATCTGGGGTGTCTATGGGGTATTTGGGATCGCTGTGGGTTATTTGGGGTCTCTGTGGGGTATGTGGTCTCCCCATGGGGAATTTGGGTTTTTTGGGTTCTCTCTGGGTTATTGGGTTCCCTGTGGGGGTTTTTGGGGTCCCACTGACCCCCCCCTGACCCTTCCCCCCCCAGATCCTGCTGCCCCTCATCAACCAGTACTTCCACAACCACTGCCTGTACTTCCTGTCCACCCCGGCCCAGGTGCTGGGCAGCGGCGGCCACGCCTCCAACAAGGAGAAGGAGATGATCACCAGGTGGGACCCCAAAACCCCCTTTGTGGGACCCCCAGACTCCCAAACACCCCAAAATCCCAGGTATGGGACCCCCAGACCCCAAAACCCTGGGTATGGGACCCCCAGACCCCAAAACCCTGGGTGTGGAACCCCCAGTCCCAAACATGCCTCCAACAAGGAGAAGGAACTGATCACCAGGTGAGACCCCAAACCCCACCCAAATCCCACCCAGGGCACCCCACAGACCCCAAAACCCCCTTTGTGGGACCCCCAGACCCCAAAACCCCGGGTATGGCACCCCCAGACCCCAAAACCCCATTATGGGACCCCCAGACCCCCAAACACGCCTCCAACAAGGAGAAGATCACCAGGTGAGACCCCAAAACCCCCTTTGTGGGACCCCCAGACCCCCAAACATCCCAAAACCCCGGGTATGGGACCCCCAGACCCCAAACACCCTGGGTATGGGACCCCCAGACCCCAAAACCCCATTGTGGAACCCCCAGACCCCCAAACACGCCTCCAACAAGGAGAAGGAGATGATCACCAGGTGGGACCCCAAAACCCCACCCAAATCCTACCCAGGGCACCCCACAGACCCCACAGACCCCAAAAACCCCTTTGGGTATGGGACCCCCAGACCCCAAACACCCCGGGTATGGAACCCCCAGACCCCCAAACACACCTCCAACAAGGAGAAGGAGATGATCACCAGGTGGGACCCCAAACCCCACCCAGGGCACCCCACAGACCCCAAAACCCAAAACCCCCTTTGTGGGACCCCCAGACCCCAAAACCCCGGGTATGGGACCCCCAGACCCCAAAACCCTGGGTATGGGACCCCCAGTCCCAAACACGCCTCCAACAAGGAGAAGGAGATGATCACCAGGTGGGACCCCAAAACCCCACCCAAATCCCACCCAGGGCACCCCACAGACCCCACAGACCCCAAAAACCCCAGGTATGGGACCCCCAGACCCCAAACACCCCAGGTATGGAACCCCCAGACCCCAAACACGCCTCCAACAAGGAGAAGGAGATGATCACCAGGTGAGACCCCAAAACCCCACCCAGGGTACCCCACAGACCCCCAAACCCCAGTTATGGGACCCCCAGACCCCCACACCCCAGTTATGGGACCCCCAGACCCCCGTCATGGGTGCCCAGACCCCCAGTCTCAGACACCCCCTGTCCCCCCCATGAGAGGAGAATCAGGGACCCCCTGTCCCCTCCTGGGGGCTTTGGGGACCCCCAAGGTTTTGGGGACACTCCTGACCCCCTCATGTCCCCCCTCAGCCTCTTCTGCAAACTGGCCGCACTGGTCCGGCACCGCGTCTCGCTCTTCGGTAACTGGGGAACTGGGAGGGACTGGGGGGACTGGGAGACACTGGGTGGGGTGGGAGACACTGGGTGGGGGTGGGGACACTGGGGAGACACTGGGGACACTGGGTGGAGACTTGGGGGACATTGGGTGGGGTGGGGGACACTGGGAGGGACTGGGGGACACTGGAGGGGCACTGGGGGACTGGGGACACTGGGAGGGACTGGGGGACACTGGGAGGGGCACTGGGGGACTGGGGACACTGGGAGGACACTGGGTGGGACATTGGGTGGGGTGGGGGACACTGGGAGGGACCTGGGGACACTGTGGGGACTGGGAGACACTGGGGGACACTGGGAGGGTGGGGGACACTGGGAGACACTGGAGGGCACTGGGGGACACTGGGGGACTGGGAGACACCGGAGGGACACTGGGAGGACTGGGGGACTGGGACACACTAGGGGACACTGGGTGGGGTGGGGGACACTGGGAGGGACTGGGGACACTGGGGCACTGGGGACTGGGAGACACTGGGGGACACTGGGTGGGGTGGGGACACTGGAGGGACTGGAGGGCACTGGGGGACACTGGAGGGACTGGGAGACACTGGGGGGACACTGGGTGGGGTGGGGGACACTGGAGGGACTGGAGGGCACTGGGGGCACTGGGAGGACACTGGGTGGGACTGGGGACACTGGGGGACATTGGGTGGGGTGGGGGACACTGGGAGGGACTGGGGGACACTGAGGGGACACTGGGGACACTGGAGGGCACTGGGGGGCACTGGGAGGGACTGGGAGGACACTGGAGGGATTGGAGGGCACTGGGGGGACACTGGAGGGCACTGGGGGGCACTGGGAGGGTCTCCCTGATGTCACACCCCCCAATGTCCCCGTGTCCCCCCAGGCACGGACGCCCCGGCCGTGGTGAACTGTCTGCTCATCCTGGCACGGTCCCTGGATGCCAGGTGGGGACACCGTGTCCCTGTGTCCCTGTGTCCCTGTGTCCCTGCCCATGTCCCTGTGTCAGTGCCCATGTCCCTGTGTCCCTGTGTCCCTGTGTCACTGCCCATGTCCCTGTGTCCCTGTGTCCATGTGTCCCTGTGTCCCTGTGTCCCTGCCCATGTCCCTGTGTCCCTGTGTCAGTGTCCATGTCCCAGTGTCCCTGTCCCTGTGCCCCTGTGTCCCTGTCCCTGTCCCTGTCCCTGTGTCCCTGTGTCCCTGTGTCAGTGTCCATGTCCCAGTGTCCCTGTCCCTGTGTCCCTGTGTCCCTGTATCCCTGTGTCCCTGTGTCCCTGTGTCCCTGTGTCCCTGTGTCCCTGTGTCCCTGTCCCTGTGTCCCTGTCCCTGTGTCCCTGTGTCAGTGTCCCTGTCCCTGTCCCTGTCAGTGTCCCTGTGTCAGTGTCCCTGTCCCTGTGTCCCTGTGTCCCTGTGTCAGTGTCCCTGTCCCTGTGTCCCTGTGTCCCTAGTGTCCCTAGTGTCCCTGTGTTCCTGTGCCCTGTGCCGGTGTCCTTGTCCCTGTGTCCCTGTGTCCCAGTGTCCGCCTATGTCCCATGTCGCCCTGTGTCCCTGTGTCCCTGTCGCTGTCCCAATGTGTCCTGTGTCCCTAGTGTCCTCGTGTCCCGTGTCCCTGTGTCTTGCCAGTGTCCCTGTCCCTGTGTTCCTGTGTCCATGTCCCTGTGTCCCTGTGTCCGGTGATGTCCCATGATGTCCTGCATGTCCCGTGTCCTGTGTCATGTGTCCTGTGTCCTGTGTCCCTGTGTCCCTGCCAATGTCCCTGTGTCCCTGTGTCCCTGTGTCAGTGTCCCTGTCCCTGTGTCCCTGTGTCAGTGTCCCTGTCCCTGTGTCCCTGTGTCCCTGTCCCTGTGTCCCTGTGTCAGTGTCCCTGTCCCTGTGTCCCTGTGTGTGTCCCTGTGTGTGTCCCCAATGTCCCCATGTCCCCAGGACGGTGATGAAATCCGGCCCCGAGATCGTCAAGGCGGGGCTGCACTCCCTGTGTCCCTGTGTCAGTGTCCATGTCCCTGTGTCCCTGTGTCCCTGAGTGTGTCCCCAATGTCCCCGATGTCCCCAATGTCCCCAATGTCCCCATGTCCCCAGGACGGTGATGAAGTCCGGCCCCGAGATCGTCAAGGCGGGGCTGCACTCCCTGTGTCCCTGTCCCTGTGTCCCTGTGTCCCTGTGTCCCTGTGTCCTGATTGTAAGTCCCGATGTCCCCAATGTCCCCAATGTCCCCAATGTCCCCAGGACGGTGATGAAATCTGGCCCCGACATCGTCAAGGCGGGGCTGCACTCCCTGTGTCCCTGTGTCAGTGTCCCTGTCCCTGTGTCCCTGTGTCAGTGTCCATGTCCCTGTGTCCCTGTGTCCGTGTCCCTGCCCATGTCCCTGTGTCCCTGTGTCAGTGTCCATGTCCCTGTGTCCCTGTGTCCCTGCCCATGTCCCTGTCCTGTGTCCCTGTGTCAGTGTCCATGTCCCCAATGTCCCTGATGTCCCCATGTCCCCAGGACGGTGATGAAGTCCGGCCCGAGATCGTCAAGGCGGGGCTGCGCTCGTTCTTCGAGTCGGCTGCCGAGGACATGGAGAAGCTGGGGGAGCAGCTGCGGCTGGGCCGGGGGACCCCCACGCGAGCCCCCACCAAGGGCGTGGCCCAGAACGTCACCTACACCTCGGTGGCCCTGCTGCCCGTGCTCACCGCCCTCTTCGAGCACCTGGCACAGCACCAGTTCGGGGACGACGTCATCCGTGAGGAGCTGGGGGCACTGGGGACTTGGGGGGACACAGGGGGGACACAGGGGGACACAGGGGGACACGGGGGGACACGTCACCTACACCTCAGTGGCCCTGCTGCCCGTGCTCACCGCCCTCTTCGAGCACCTGGCACAGCACCAGTTCGGGGACGACGTCATCCGTGAGAGCTGGGGGCACTGGGGACATGGGGGGACATTGTGGGGACAGGGGGGACACTGGGGACATGGGGGGACACATCACCTGTGACCCTGCTGCCCGTGCTCACCGCCCTCTTCGAGCACCTGGCACAGCACCAGTTCGGGACGACGTCATCTGTGAGGAGCTGGGGCACTGGGGACATGGGGGACATGGGGGGACACTGGGGGACATGGGGGGACATGGGGACACATGGGGGGACACGTCACCTACACGTCGGTGGCCCTGCTGCCCGTGCTCACCGCCCTCTTCGAGCACCTGGCACAGCACCAGTTCGGGGACGACGTCATCCGTGAGGAGCTGGGGACACTGGGACATGGGGGGGGACACTGGGGGACATTATGGGGACACAGGGGACACAGGGGGCACACGTCACCTACACCTCGGTGGCCCTGCTGCCCGTGCTCACCGCCCTCTTCGAGCACCTGGCACAGCACCAGTTCGGGGACGACGTCATCCGTGAGGAGCTGGGGACACTGGGGACACTGGGGGGACATTATGGGGACACAGGGGGACACAGGGGGCACACGTCACCTACACCTCGGTGGCCCTGCTGCCCGTGCTCACCGCCCTCTTCGAGCACCTGGCACAGCACCAGTTCGGGGACGACGTCATCCGTGAGGAGCTGGGGACACTGGGGACATGAGGGGACACAGGGGGGACATGGGGGACATTATGGGGACATGGGGACATGAGGGGACACAGGGGGGACATGGGGGGACACAGGGGGACATGGAGGGACATTATGGGGGCATGGGGGACACAGGGGGACACATGGGGGCACACGTCACCTACACCTCGGTGGCCCTGCTGCCCGTGCTCACCGCCCTCTTCGAGCACCTGGCACAGCACCAGTTCGGGGACGACGTCATCCGTGAGAGCTGGGGGCACTGGGGACATGAGGGGACACTGGGGGTCACTGGGGGACATGGGGACACTGGGGACACTGGGGGACACAGGGGGCACACGTCACCTGCACCTCGGTGGCCCTGCTGCCCGTGCTCACCGCCCTCTTCGAGCACCTGGCACAGCACCAGTTCGGGGACGACGTCATCCGTGAGGAACTGGGGACACTGGGACATGGGGGACATGGGGGACACTGGGGACATGGGGGCACTGGGGACACAGGGGGACATGGGGGACATGGGGGTACACTGGGGGACACGAGGACAGGAGGAGGACACAGGGGGACATGGAGGGGATACAGGGGGACAGGGGGCACATTATGGGGACACAGGGACATGAGGGGACACGGTGGGGGCATGGTGGGGACATGGGGGTCAGGAGGGACAGGGGACATGGGGATGTACTGGGGACATGGGGACACGTTTGGGACAGGGGCCTTGGGAGGGACAGGGGACACATTTGGGACAGGGGACAATGGGACACGTTTGGGACAGGGGGAGGGACAGGGGACACTGGGACACGTTTGGGACAGGGGACACGTTTGGGACAGGGGGAGGGACAGGGGACACTGGGACACGTTTGGGACAGGGGACACGTTTGGAACAGGGGACAATGGGACACGTTTGGGACAGGGGACACGTTTGGGAACAGGGGACAATGGGACATGTTTGGGACAGGGGGAGGGACAGGGGACACTGGGACACGTTTGGGACAGGGGCTTTGGGAGGGACAGGGGACACGTTTGGGACAGGGGGAGGGACAGGGGGCACTGGGACACGTTTGGAACAGGGGCTTTGGGAGGGACAGGGGACACGTCTGGGACAGGGGGAGGGACAGGGGACACGTCTGGGACAGGGGGAGGGACAGGGGACACTGGGACACGTTTGGAACAGGGGCTTTGGGAGGGACAGGGGACACGTTTGGGACAGGGGCTTTGGGAGGGACAGGGGACACGTCTGGGACAGGGGGGAGGACAGGGACACGTCTGGGACAGGGGAGGACAGGGACACTGGGACACGTTTGGAACAGGGCTTTGGGAGGGACAGGGGACACGTTTGGGACAGGGGCTTTGGGAGGGACAGGGGACACGTTTGGGACAGAGGGAGGGACAGGGGACACTGGGACACGTTTGGGACACGCTGGGGACGGGCTGGGGGCTCGGGTGACAGCCCTGTCCCCACAGTGGACGATGTGCAGGTGTCCTGTTACCGCATCCTGTGCAGCATCTACAGCCTGGGCACCGCCCGCGGGCCACACGTCGACAGGTGGGCACCCCAAAACACGGGGGGGACCCCAAAAACCTTGGGGGACCCCAAAACACACAGGGGGACCCCAAAAACACACAGAGGGACCCCAAAAACGGAGGTAGCCCCAAAACCTCCCTGAGAGGCCCCGAAATGCCGAGGGGGAGGTCCCAGAAATGGGGAGGGGGCATGGGCCATGGGGTGGACTCTGATGTCCCTGCTGTCCCCATTGTCCCCTCCCCAGACAGAGACCAACCCTGGGGGAGTGCCTGACCCACCTGGGCAGTGCCATGGGGTGACAGGGGTGCCATGGGGGGACAGGGGGTGACCCCAATGTCCCCATTGTCCCCATTGTCCCCTCCCCAGACAGAGGCCAGCGCTGGGGGAGTGCCTGGCCCCCCTGGGCAGTGCCATGGGGTGACCCCAATGTCCCCATTGTCCCCTCCCCAGACAGAGGCCGACCCTGGGGGAGTGCCTGGCAGTGCCATGGGGGGACAGGGGGTGCCATGGGGAACCATGGGGTGACCCCAATGTCCCCATTGTCCCCTCCCCAGACAGAGGCCGGTCCTGGGGGAGTGCCTGGCCCGCCTGGGCAGTGCCATGGGGGGACAGGGGGTGACAGGGGGAGCCCATAGGGAGCCATGGGGGGACAGGGGGTGCCATGGGGTGACCCCAATGTCCCCATTGTCCCCTCCCCAGACAGAGGCCGGCCCTGGGGGAGTGCCTGGCCCGCCTGGGCAGTGCCATGAGGGACAGGGGGTGCCATGGGGAGCCCATAGGGAGCCATGGGGGGACAGGGTGCCATGGGGTGGCAGGGTGCCATGGGGTGACTCTGCTGTCCCCTCCCTGTCCCCCCAGACAGAGGCCGGCCCTGGGGGAGTGCCTGACCCTCCTGGGCAGTGCCATGGGAGGACAGGGGGTGCCATGGGGGGCCATGGGGTGACCCCAATGTCCCCATTGTCCCCTCCCCAGACAGAGGCCAGCCCTGGGGGAGTGCCTGGCCCGCCTGGGCAGTGCCATGAGGTGACAGGGGTGACATGGGGAGCCCATAGGGAGCCATGGGGGGACAGGGGGTGCCATGGGGTGACCCCAATGTCCCCATTGTCCCCTCCCCAGACAGAGGCCGGCCCTGGGGGAGTGCCTGGCCCACCTGGGCAGTGCCATGGGGGGACAGAGGGTGACAGGGGGAACACATAGGGAGCCATGGGGGGACAGGGGGTGCCATGGGGTGGCAGGGGGTGCCATGGGGTGACTCTGCTGTCCCCTCCCTGTCCCCCCAGACAGAGGCCGGCCCTGGGGGAGTGCCTGGCCCGCCTGGGCAGTGCCATGGGGTGACAGGGGGTGCCATGGGGAGCCCATAGGGAGCCATGGGGAGCAGTAGGGTGCTGTGGGGTGCCATGGGGTGACCCCAATGTCCCCGTTGTCCCCTCCCCAGACAGAGGCCGGCCCTGGGGGAGTGCCTGGCCCGCCTGGCCGCCGCCATGCCCGTCGCCTTCCTGGAGCCACGGCTCAACCACCTGAACCCCTGCTCTGTGTACAGCACCAAGAGCGCCCGGGAGAGAGCACGTGGGTGTCACCTCTGTCACCCCTGTGTCACCTCTGTCACCCCTGTGTCACCCCTGTGTCACCCTGTGTCACCTGTGTCCCCTGAACCCCTGCTCCGTGTACAGCACCAAGAGCGCCCGCGAGAGAGCACGTGGGTGTCACCTCTGTCACCCCTGTGTCACCTGTGTCACCCCTGTGTCACCTGTGTCACCTCTGTGTCACCCCTGTGTCACCCCTGTGTCACCTCTGTGTCACCTCCTGTGTCCCCTGAACCCCTGCTCCGTGTACAGCACCAAGAGTGCCCGGGAGAGAGCACGTGGGTGTCACCTCTGTCACCTCTGTGTCACCCCTGTGTCACCTGTGTCACCCCTGTGTCCCCTGTGTCACCCCTGTGTCACCTGTGTCACCTCTGTGTCCCCCCTGTGTCCCCTGAACCCCTGCTCCGTGTACAGCACCAAGAGCGCCCGGGAGAGAGCACGTGGGTGTCACCTGTGTCACCCCTGTGTCACCTCTGTCACCCCTGTGTCCTCCCTGTGTCCCCCCTGTGTCACCTGTGTCCCCCCTGTGTCACCTGTGTCACCTCTGTGTCCCCCCTGTGTCACCCTGTGTCACCTCTGTCACCCCTGTGTCCCCTGAACCCCTGCTCCGTGTACAGCACCAAGAGCGCCCGGGAGAGAGCACGTGGGTGTCACCTCTGTCACCCCTGTGTCACCTGTGTCACTGCTGTGTCACCCCTGTGTCACCTGTGTCACCCCTGTGTCACCTGTGTCACCCCTGTGTCACCTCTGTGTCACCCCTGTGTCACCTGTGTCACCCTCTGTGTCCCCTGAACCCCTGCTCCGTGTACAGCACCAAGAGCGCCCGCGAGAGAGCACGTGGGTGTCACCTCTGTCACCCCTGTGTCACCTCTGTCACCCCTGTGTCACCTCTGTGTCACCTGTGTCACCTCTGTCACCCCTGTGTCACCTCTGTCACCTCTGTCACCCCTGTGTCACCTGGGCCATCCCTGGTGTCCCCCATGCCCTTTGGGTGCCCCCCATGCCCTGTGGGTGACCCCCTGCCCCTTCTCCCCCCAGTCCTGGGCCTCCCCAGCCGAGTGGAGGAGCTGTGCCCTGTGGGTGTCCCCCATGCCATGGGGTATCCCTGTGTCCCTTTGGGTGCCCCCATGCCCCTGTGGGTGCCCCCACACCATGGGTGACCCCATACCCCCTGTCCCCCCCAGTCCTGGGCCTGCCCAGCCGAGTGGAGGAGCTGTGCCCTTTGGGTGCCCCCCATGCCCATGGGTGTCCCCTATGCCCTTTGGGTGCCCCCATACCTCTGTGTCCCCCTGCCCAGTCCTGGGCCTCCCCGGCCGTGTGGAGGAGCTGTGCCCTGTGGGTGTCCCCCATGCCCTGTGGGTATCCCCTGTGCCCTCTGTGTCCTCCCATGCCCTTTGGGTGCCCCCACACCATGGGTGACCCCATACCCCTTCTCCCCAGTCCTGGGCCTCCCCAGCCGAGTGGAGGAGCTGTGCCCTGTGGGTGTCCCCTATGCCCTATGGGTGCCCCCATGCCCTTTGGGTGCCTACCCCTGCCCCCCAGTCCTTGGGCCTCCCCAGCCGTGTGAGGAGCTGTGCCCTGGGTGCCTCCCATGCCATGTGGGTATGCCCTGTGCCCTTGTGGGTGACCTCCATGCCCTGTGGGTGCCCCCATACCTTGGGTGTCCCCCAGTCCTTGGGCCTGCCCAGCCAGTGGAGGAGCTGTGCCCTGTGGGTGCCCCCATGCCCTGTGGGTGACCCCATAACCCCTGTGTCTCCCCAGTCCTGGGCCTGCCCAGCCGTGTGGAGGAGCTGTGCCCTGTGGGTGCCCCCCATGCCCTGTGGGTGTCCCCCATAACCTTTGGGTGTCCCCTCTGCCCAGTCCTGGGCCTCCCCAGCCGTGTGGAGGAGCTGTGCCCTGTGGGTGTCCCCCATGCCCTGTGGGTGTCCCCCATGCCCTGTGGGTGCCCCCATGCCTTTGGGTGACCCCCACACCTGGGTGTCCCCCCAGTCCTGGGCCTGCCCAGCCGTAGTGGAGGAGCTGTGCCCCAGTGGAGTGCCCCCATGCCCTGTGGATGTCCCCCATGCCCTGTGGGTGACCCCATAACCCCTTCTCCCCCCAGTTTTGGGCCTGCCCAGCCGAGTGGAGGAGCTGTGCCCTGTGGGTGCCCCCATGCCCTGTGGGTGCCCCTATGCCCTTTGGGTGCCACTAAGCCCCTTGGGTGCCCCCATGCCCTGTGGAGTGCCCCATGCTTGTGCCCCTCGTCCTGGGCTTCCCAGCCGTGAGGAGCTGTGCCCTGTGGGTGCCCCCCATGCCCTGTGGGTGCCCCCCATGCCCTTTGGGTGCCCCCCATAACCTTTGGGTGTCCCCCCCCTCAGTCCTGGGCCTGCCCAGCCGAGTGGAGGAGCTGTGCCCTGTGGGTGTCCCCCATGCCATGGGGTATCCCCTGTGCCCTCTGGGTGTCCCCCATGCCCTTTGGGTGCCCCCCACACCATGGGTGACCCCATACCCCCTTCTTCCCCCCAGTCCTGGGCCTCCCCAGCCGAGTGGAGGAGCTGTGCCCTGTGGGTGCTCCCCATGCCCTTTGGGTGCCCCCCATGCCCTTTGGGTGACCCCATACCCCCTGTCCCCCCCAGTCCTGGGCCTCCCCAGCCGTGTGGAGGAGCTGTGCCCTTTGGGTGCCCTCCATGCCATGGGGTATCCCCTGTGCCCTTTGGGTGACCCCTGTGCCCTGTGGGTGCCCCCCATAACCTTTGGGTGTCCCCCCCCCCAGTCCTGGGCCTCCCGAGCCGAGTGGAGGAGCTGTGCCCTGGGTGTCCCCCATGCCTGTGGGTGCCCCCATAACCTTTAGGTGTCCCCAGTCCTGGGCCTGCCCAGTAGTGGAGGCCTGTGCCCTGTGGGTGCCCCCCATGCCCTGTGGGTGTCCCCCATAACCTTTGGGTGTCCCCCCCTCAGTCCTGGGCCTCCCCAGCCGTGTGGAGGAGCTGTGCCCTTTGGGTGTCCCCCATGCCCTCTGGGTGTCCCCCCTGCCCTTTGGGTGCCCCCCATGCCTTTGGGTGACTCCCTACCCCCTGTCCCCCCCAGTCCTGGGCCTCCCCAGCCATGTGGAGGAGCTGTGCCCTGTGGGTGCCCCCAGTGCCCTGTGGATGTCCCCCATGCCCTGTGGGTGACCCCCACCCTGTCCCCCAGTTTTGGGCCTCCCCAGCCGAGTGGAGGAGCTGTGCCCTTTGGGTGCCCCCCATGCCCTTTGGGTGTCCCCCATGCCGTGGGTGACCCCATACCCCCTGTCCCCCCCAGTTTTGGGCCTCCCCAGCCACGTGGAGGAGCTGTGCCCTGTGGGTGCCCCCAGTGCCCTGTGGATGTCCCCCATGCCCTGTGGGTGACCCCCTACCCCTTCTCCCCCCCAGTTTTGGGCCTCCCCAGCCACGTGGAGGAGCTGTGCCCTGTGGGTGCCTCCCATGCCCTTTGGGTGCCCCCATGACCTTTGGGTGACTCCCTGCCCTGTCCCTCAGGTCCTGGGCCTCCCAGCCGTGTGGAGGAGCTGTGCCCTTAGGGTGTCCCCCATGCCCTGTGGGTATCCCCTGTGCCCTTTGGGTGCCCCCCACACCATGGGTGACCCCCTACCCCCTGTCCCCCCCAGTTTTGGGCCTCCCCAGCCGAGTGGAGGAGCTGTGCCCTTTGGGTGCCCCCCATGCCCTGTGGGTGA
The DNA here is from genome assembly GCF_022539395.1 of Myiozetetes cayanensis. Taxonomy (NCBI): domain Eukaryota; kingdom Metazoa; phylum Chordata; class Aves; order Passeriformes; family Tyrannidae; genus Myiozetetes; species Myiozetetes cayanensis. The sequence continues at coordinate 12,711 of NW_026087848.1, read as the reverse complement.
CCCCATACCCTCTGTCCCCCCAGTCCTGGGCCTCCCCAGCCAGTGGAGGAGCTGTGCCCTTTGGGTGCCCCCATGCCCTGTGGGTGCCCCCATAACCTTTGGGTGTCCCCCCAGTTTTGGGCCTGCCCAGCCGAGTGGAGGGCTGTGCCCTTGGGTGCCCCCATGCCCTGTGGGTGCCCCCCATGCCCTTTGGGTGACCCCATAACCCCTGTCCCCCCCCAGTTTTGGGCCTGCCCAGCCGCGTGGAGGAGCTGTGCCCTTTGGGTGCCCCCCATGCCCTTTGGGTGCCCCCCATGCCCTTTGGGTGACCCCATACCCCCTTCTCCCCCCAGTTTTGGGCCTGCCCAGCCGCGTGGAGGAGCTGTGCCCTGTGGGTGTCCCCCATGCCCTTTGGGTGACCCCCATGCCCTGTGGGTGCCCCCCATGCCCTTTGGGTGCCCCCCATGCCCTGTGGGTGACCCCATACCCCCTGTCCCCCCCAGTTTTGGGCCTCCCGAGCCGAGTGGAGGAGCTGTGCCCTTTGGGTGTCCCCAGTGCCCTTTGGGTGCCCCCCATAACCTTTGAGTGTCCCCCCCAGTTTTGGGCCTCCCCAGCCGTGTGGAGGAGCTGTGCCCTGTGGGTGCCCCCCATACCATGGGGTATCCCCTGTGCCCTTTGGGTGTCCCCCATGCCCTTTGGGTGTCCCCAGTGCCCTGTGGGTGCCCCCCACACCGTGGGTGACCCCATACCCCCTGTCCCCCCCAGTCCTGGGCCTCCCCAGCCGAGTGGAGGAGCTGTGCCCTGTGGGTGCCCCCCATGCCCTGTGGGTATCCCCTGTGCCCTGTGGGTGCCCCCCACACCATGGGTGACCCCATACCCCCTGTCCCCCAGTTTTGGGCCTGCCCAGCCGAGTGGGAGGAGCTGTGCCCTTTGGGTGCCCCCATGCCCTGTGCGTGACCCCCATGCCCTTTGGGTGCCCCCATAACCTTTGAGTGTCCCCCAGTTTTGGGCCTCCCCAGCCATGTGGAGGAGCTGTGCCCTGTGGGTGCCCCCCATGCCATGGGGTATCCCCCATGACCTCTGGGTGCCCCCCATGCCCTGTGAGTGACCCCCTACCCCCTTCTCCCTCCCAGTTTTGGGCCTCCCCAGCCGAGTGGAGGAGCTGTGCCCTGTGGGTGCCCCCCATGCCCTTTGGGTGCCCCCCATGCCTTTGGGTGACTCCCTACCCTCTGTCCCCCCCAGTCCTGGGCCTCCCCAGCCGTGTGGAGGAGCTGTGCCCTTTGGGTGTCCCCCATGCCCTGTGGGTGCCCCCCATACCCTGTGGGTGACCCCCATGCCCTGTGGGTGCCCCCCATACCCTGTGGGTGACCCCCATGCCCTGTGGGTGCCCCCCATACCCTGTGGATGTCCCCCATGCCCTTTGGGTGCCCCCCACACCGTGGGTGACCCCCTGCCCCTTCTCCCCCAGTTTTGGGCCTCCCCAGCCGTGTGGAGGAGCTGTGCCCTTTGGGTGTCCCCCATGCCCTGTGGGTATCCCCTGTGCCCTTTGGGTGCCCCCCACACCATGGGTGACCCCATACCCCCTGTCCCCCCCAGTCCTGGGCCTCCCCAGCCGCGTGGAGGAGCTGTGCCCTGTAGGTGCCCCCCATAACCTTTGGGTGTCCCCAGTGCCCTTTGGGTGTCCCCTGTGCCCTTTGGGTGCCCCCCATAACCTTTGGGTGTCCCCCCCTCAGTCCTGGGCCTCCCCAGCCGAGTGGAGGAGCTGTGCCCTGTGGGTGTCCCCCATGCCCTTTGGGTGTCCCCCATGCCCTCTGGGTGCCCCCCATGCCCTGTGGGTGCCCCCCATAACCTTTGGGTGTCCCCAGTGCCCTTTGGGTGACCCCCATGCCCTGTGGGTGCCCCCCATAACCTTTGGGTGTCCCCCCTGCCCAGTCCTGGGCCTCCCCAGCCGTGTGGAGGAGCTGTGCCCTTTGGGTGCCCCCCATGCCCTGTGGGTGCCCCCCATACCCTGTGGATGTCCCCCATGCCCTTTGGATGCCCCCCACACCATGGGTGACCCCATACCCCCTGTCCCCCCCCAGTTTTGGGCCTCCCCAGCCGAGTGGAGGAGCTGTGCCCTGTGGGTGCCCCCCATGCCCTGTGGGTGCCCCCCATGCCCTGTGGGTGACCCCATACCCCCTGTCCCCCCCAGTTTTGGGCCTCCCCAGCCGTGTGGAGGAGCTGTGCCCTGTGGGTGTCCCCCATGCCCTGTGGGTGCCCCCCATGCCCTGTGGGTGCCCCCCATAACCTTTGGGTGTGTCCCCCCCCCAGTTTTGGGCCTCCCCAGCTGTGTGGAGGAGCTGTGCCCTTTGGGTGTCCCCCATGCCCTTTGGGTGCCCCCCATAACCTTTGGGTGACCCCATACCCCTTTCTCCCCCAGTTTTGGGCCTCCCCAGCCGTGTGGAGGAGCTGTGCCCTGTGGGTGTCCCCCATGCCCTGTGGGTGCCCCCATGCCCTGTGGGTGCCCCCATAACCTTTGGGTGTGTCCCCCCCCCAGTTTTGGGCCTCCCCAGCTGTGTGGAGGAGCTGTGCCCTTTGGGTGTCCCCCATGCCCTTTGGGTGCCCCCCATAACCTTTGGGTGACCCCATACCCCTTTCTCCCCCAGTTTTGGGCCTCCCCAGCTGTGTGGAGGAGCTGTGCCCTGTGGGTGCCCCCCACACCATGGGGTATCCCCTGTGCCCTTTGGGTGCCCCCCACACCATGGGTGACCCCATACCCCCTGTGCCCCCCAGTTTTGGGCCTCCCCAGCCGCGTGGAGGAGCTGTGCCCTTTGGGTGCCCCCCATAACCTTTGGGTGCCCCCCATGCCCTGTGGGTGCCCCCCATAACCTTTGGGTGCCCCCCATGCCCTGTGGGTGCCCCCCATAACCTTTGGGTGTCCCCCCCCCCAGTCCTGGGCCTTCCCAGCCGAGTGGAGGAGCTGTGCCCTTTGGGTGACCCCCATGCCCTGTGGGTGCCCCCCATGCCTTTGGGTGACCCCATACCCCCTTCTCCCCCCCAGTTTTGGGCCTCCCCAGCCGAGTGGAGGAGCTGTGCCCTTTGGGTGCCCCCCATGCCCTGTGGGTGACCCCATACCCCCTTCTCCCCCCCAGTTTTGGGCCTCCCCAGCCGAGTGGAGGAGCTGTGCCCTGTGGGTGTCCCCCATGCCCTGTGGGTGACCCCGGTGCCCTGTGGGTGCCCCCCATGCCCTGTGGGTGTCCCCTGTGCCCTGTGGGTGCCCCCCACACCATGGGTGACCCCATACCCCCTGTCCCCCCCAGTTTTGGGCCTGCCCAGCCGTGTGGAGGATCTGTGCCCTGTGGGTGCCCCCCATGCCCTTTGGGTGACCCCCTACCCTCTGTCCCCCCCTAGTTTTGGGCCTGCCCAGCCGTGTGGAGGAGCTGTGCCCTGTGGGTGCCCCCCATGCCCTTTGGGTGTCCCCCATGCCCTGTGGGTGCCCCCCATGCCCTGTGGGTGACCCCATACCCCCTGTCCCCCCCAGTTTTGGGCCTCCCCAGCCGTGTGGAGGATCTGTGCCCTTTGGGTGTCCCCCATGCCCTGTGGGTGCCCCCCACACCATGGGTGACCCCATACCCCCTGTCCCCCCCAGTTTTGGGCCTGCCCAGCCGAGTGGAGGAGCTGTGCCCTTTGGGTGCCCCCCATGCCCTGTGCGTGACCCCCATGCCCTTTGGGTGCCCCCCATAACCTTTGAGTGTCCCCCCCAGTTTTGGGCCTCCCCAGCCATGTGGAGGAGCTGTGCCCTGTGGGTGCCCCCCATGCCATGGGGTATCCCCCATGACCTCTGGGTGCCCCCCATGCCCTGTGAGTGACCCCCTACCCCCTTCTCCCTCCCAGTTTTGGGCCTCCCCAGCCGAGTGGAGGAGCTGTGCCCTGTGGGTGCCCCCCATGCCCTTTGGGTGCCCCCCATGCCTTTGGGTGACTCCCTACCCTCTGTCCCCCCCAGTCCTGGGCCTGCCCAGCCGAGTGGAGGAGCTGTGCCCTGTGGGTGCCCCCCATGCCTTTGGGTGCCCCCCATGCCCTCTGGGTGTCCCCCATAACCTTTGGGTGCCCCCCATGCCCTTTGGGTGACCCCCTACCCCCTGTCCCCCCCAGTCCTGGGCCTGCCCAGCCGCGTGGAGGAGCTGTGCCCTTTGGGTGTCCCCCATGCCCTTTGGGTGCCCCCCATGCCCTGTGGGTGCCCCCCATAACCTTTGGGGTGTCCCCCCTGCCCAGTTTTGGGCCTGCCCAGCCGAGTGGAGGAGCTGTGCCCTGTGGGTGCCCCCCATGCCCTGTGGGTGCCCCCCATAACCTTTGGGTTTCCCTCCCCCCTAGTTTTGGGCCTCCCCAGCCGCGTGGAGGAGCTGTGCCCTTTGGGTGCCCCCCATGCCATGGGTGCCCCCCACACCGTGGGTGACCCCATACCCCCTGTCCCCCCCAGTCCTGGGCCTGCCCAGCCGTGTGGAGGAGCTGTGCCCTGTGGGTGCCCCCCACACCGTGGGTGACCCCATACCCCCTTCTCCCCCCCAGTTTTGGGCCTGCCCAGCCGAGTGGAGGAGCTGTGCCCTGTGGGTGCCCCCCATGCCCTTTGGGTGACCCCATACCCCTTTCTCCCCCAGTCCTGGGCCTGCCCAGCCGAGTGGAGGAGCTGTGCCCGGACCTGCCGGACCTGGAGCGGCTGATGGGGGACATCGGGGGCCTGGCGGAGTCGGGCGCGCGCTACACGGAGATGCCGCACGTGATCGAGGTGGCGCTGCCCATGCTGTGCCATTACCTGCCCCGCTGGTGGGAGCGCGGCCCCGACGCCGCCCCCCGGGGCCCCTGGGCCACCAACGTCACCGGCCAGCACCTCAACGCCCTGCTGGGCCACATCCTGCGCATCGTCGTCAACAACCTGGGCATCGACGAGGCCTCCTGGATGAAGAGGCTGGCGGGTGAGGGGGGCACGGGATGAGGTGGGCCTTGGGTGGTCACAGAGGGGTGGGGGTGGCCATGGGTGGTGACAAATGGGGTGGAGGTGGCCACGGGGTGGTCACAGAGGGGGTGGGGATGGCCACAGGTGGTCCCAGGATGGTAATGGTGGCCACAAAGGGGGTGGAGGTGGCCCTGGGTGGTCCCAGGATGGAGGTGGCCACGGGTGGTCACAGAGGGGGTGGGGGTGGCCATGGGTGGTCGCAGGATGGTGATGGGGGTCACAAAGGGGGTGGAGGTGGCCACGGGTGGTCCCAGGATGGTGATGGTGGCCACGGGTGGTCACAGAGGGGGTGGAGGTGGCCACAGGTGGTCCCAGGATGGTGATGGGGGTCACAAAGTGGGGGGGTGGCCATGGGTGGTCCCAGGATGGAGGTGGCCCTGGGTGGTCCCAGGATGGTGATGGGGGTCACAAAGGGGGTGGAGGTGGCCACGGGTGGTCCCAGGATGGTGATGGGGGTCACAAATGCTGGGGGTGGGGGTGGCCACGGGTGGTCCCAGGATGGTGATGGGGGTCACAAAGTGGGGGGGTGGCCACGGGTGGTCCCAGGATGGTAATGGTGGCCACAAAGGGGGTGGAGGTGGCCATGGGTGGTCCCAGGATGGTGATGGTGGCCACGGGTGGTCCCAGGATGGTAATGGGGGTCACAGAGGGCGTGGGGGTGGCCATGGGTGGTCCCAGGATGGAGGTGGCCAGGGGTGGTCACAGAGGGGGTGGGGGTGGCCCTTGGTGGTCCCAGGGTGGAGGTGGCCAGGGGTGGTCACAGAGGGGGTGGAGGTGGCCATGGCTGGTCCTGATGGGGATGTCGATGTTCCCCAGTGTCCCTGAGGGTGCTGGTGGCTCTGGGTGGTCCCAGTGGGGACAGCAGTGTCCCTGATGTCCCTGATGTCCCTGGGTGGTCCCAGTGGGGACAGCAGTGTCCCTGGGTGATCCCAATGGGGACAGCAGTGTCCCTGATGTCCCTGATGTCCCCTCAGTGTTTGCCCAGCCCATCGTGAGCAAGGCTCGTCCGGAGCTGCTGCGCTCTCACCTCATCCCCATGCCCTGTGTCACTGGGTGGTCCCAGTGGGGACAGCGGTGTCCCTGGGTGATCCCAAAGGGGACAGCAGTGTCCCTGATGATGTCCCTGATGTCCCTGATGTCCCTGATGTCCCCTCAGTGTTTGCCCAGCCCATCGTGAGCAAGGCTCGTCCGGAGCTGCTGCGCTCTCACTTCATCCCCACACCCTGAGGGTGCTGGTGGCTCTGGGTGGTCCCAGTGGGGACAGCAGTGTCCCTGGGTGGTCCCAGTGGGGACAGCAGTGTCCCTGATGTCCCTGATGTCCCTGATGTCCCCTCAGTGTTTGCCCAGCCCATCGTGAGCAAGGCTCGTCCGAGGCTGCTGCGCTCTCACTTCATCCCCACACCCTGTGTCCCTGGGTGATCCCAGTGGGGACAGCAGTGTCCCTGGGTGCTCCCAGTGGGGACAGCAGTGTCCCTGGGTGGTCCCAAAGGGGACAGCAGTGTCCCTGATGTCCCTGCTGTCCCTGATGTCCCCTCAGTGTTTGCCCAGCCCATCGTGAGCAAGGCTCGTCCGGAGCTGCTGCGCTCTCACTTCATCCCCACGCCCTGAGGGTGCTGATGGCTCTGGGTGGTCCCAGTGGGGACAGCAGTGTCCCTGATGATGTCCCTGATGTCCCTGATGTCCCTGCTGTCCCTGATGTCCCCTCAGTGTTTGCCCAGCCCATCGTGAGCAAGGCTCGTCCGGAGCTGCTGCGCTCTCACTTCATCCCACGCCCTGAGGGTGCTGATGGCTCTGGGTGGTCCCAGTGGGGACAGCAGTGTCCCTGATGATGTCCCTGATGTCCCTGATGTCCCTGATGTCCCTGATGTCCCCTCAGTGTTTGCCCAGCCCATCGTGAGCAAGGCTCGTCCGGAGCTGCTGCGCTCTCACTTCATCCCCACGCCCTGAGGGTGCTGGTGGCTCTGGGTGCTCCCAGCGGGGACAGCGATGTCCCTGGGTGGTCCAGCAGTGTCCCTGATGTCCCTGATGTCCCTCATGTCCCTGATGTCCCCTCAGTGTTTGCCCAGCCCATCGTGAGCAAGGCTCGTCCGGAGCTGCTGCGCTCTCACTTCATCCCCACACCCTGTGTCCCTGGGTGCTCCCAGTGGGGACAGCAGTGTCCCTGGGTGGTCCCAGTGGGGACAGCAGTGTCCCTGGGTGGTCCAGCAGTGTCCCTGATGTCCCTGATGTCCCTGATGTCCCTGATGTCCCCTCAGTGTTTGCCCAGCCCATCGTAGAGCAAGGCTCGTCCGGAGCTGCTGCGCTCTCACTTCATCCCCACACCCTGTGTCCCTGGGTGCTCCCAGTGGGGACAGCAGTGTCCCTGGGTAATCCCAGTGGGGACAGCAGTGTCCCTGATGTCCCTGATGTCCCCTCAGTGTTTGCCCAGCCCATCGTGAGCAAGGCTTGTCCGGAGCTGCTGCGCTCTCACTTCATCCCCACACCGTGAGGGTGCTGGTGGCTCTGGGTGGTCCCAGTGAGGACAGCAGTGTCCCTGGGTGGTCCAGCAGTGTCCCTGATGTCCCTGATGTCCCTGATGTCCCCTCAGTGTTTGCCCAGCCCATCGTGAGCAAGGCTCGTCCGGAGCTGCTGCGCTCTCACTTCATCCCCACACCCTGAGGGTGCTGGTGGCTCTGGGTGGTCCCAATGGGGACAACAGTGTCCCTGGGTGGTCCAGCAGTGTCCCTGATGTCCCTGATGTCCCTGATGTCCCCTCAGTGTTTGCCCAGCCCATCGTGAGCAAGGCTCGTCCGGAGCTGCTGCGCTCTCACTTCATCCCACGCTGGGCCGGCTGCGCAAGCGGCGGGTAAAGTGGTGGCCGAGGAGGAGCAGCTGCGGCTCGAGGGCAAGGCCGAGGGCGAGGACGCCGAGCTGCTCATCAGGGACGAGTTCTCCGTGCTCTGCAGGGACCTCTACGCCCTCTACCCCCTGCTCATCCGCTACGTGGACAACAGCAGGTATGGGGGGACAGGGGGACATGGGGGACATGGGGACATGTGGGGGACATGGGGACTCATGGGGGGGACATGGGGACATGGGGACACATGACAGGGTCATGGGGACTCATGGGGGGGACATGGGGACCTCTGCGCCCTCTACCCCCTGCTCATCCGCTACGTGGACAACAGCAGGTATGGGGGCACGGGGGACATGGGGGACATGGGGACATGTGGGGACATGGGGACACGTGGGGACATGTGGGGACATGGGGACACATGGCAGGGACATGGGGACATGTGGGGGGACACCTGGGGACCTCTACCCCCTGCTCATCCACTACGTGGACAACAGCAGGTATGGGGGCGTGGGGGACATGGGGGCCATGGGGGGGCCATGGGGACACGAGGGGGCTGTGGGGACCCCGTGACCCACTGACAGTGCCCCCCCCCCGGTGTCCCCACTGTCCCCAGGGCGGGGTGGCTGACGGAGCCCAACGAGGACGCCGAGGAGCTGTTCCGCATGGTGGGCGAGGTCTTCATCCTCTGGTCCAAGTCCCACGTGAGTTGGGGGGCTCTGGGGGGTCCAGGGGGGGGTCCTGGGGTCTTTTTGGGGGTTCCCTCACCCCTCTGTGTGTGTTTCTGTCCCCCCCCCCGGCAGAACTTCAAGCGTGAGGAGCAGAACTTTGTGGTGCAGAACGAGATCAACAACATGAGCTTCCTGACGGCCGACAGCAAGAGCAAGATGGCCAAGGTGGGACCCCCAAACTGCGCCCCACAGGGACCCCAAATTGTGCCCCCACAGAGCCCAAACTGCGCCCCCAAACTGCACCCCAGGAGAGCCCAAAGTGTGCCCCCAAACTGCCCCCCCAGAGACCCCAAACTGCACCCCAGAGAGCCCAAATTGTGCCCCCAGAGAGCCCAAACTGCACCCCCAGAGACCCCAAAGTGTGCCCCCAAACTGCACCCCCAGAGAGCCCAAACTGCGCCCCCAGAGACCCCAAACTGCACCCCAAGAGACCCCAAACTGCACCCCTGGAGACCCCAAACTGCACCCCAAGAGAGCCCAAACTGCGCCCCCAAACTGCACCCCAAGAGACCCCAAACTGCACCCCTGGAGACCCCAAATGTGCCCCTGCCCATGGGACCCCCAACCCTCTGCTCTCCATCCCACCCAACTCCCCCAACCCCCCCAAAAGTAACCCTGAACCCACCCGGGACCCCCAACCCCCTGTGACCCCCAAACCATCCTAAAAACCCAACCCTGGGACCCCAAAACCCACCCAGGACCCCCAACCCCCTGAGACCCCCAAACCATCCTAAAAACCCAACCCTGGGACCCCAAAACCCACCTGAGACCCCCAACCCTCCTGGGATCCCCAAACCATCCTAAAAACCCAGCCCTGGTACCCCAAAACCCACCTGAGACCCCCAAACCCCACCTGGGACCCCCAAACCATCCCCAAACCCAACCCTGGTACCCCAAAACCCACCCAGGACCCCAAACCACCCCAAAAACCCAACCCTGGGACCCCAAAACCCACCTGAGAACCCCAACCTCCTGTGACCCCAAACCATCCTAAAGCCCAACCCTGGGACCTAAAACCCACCCAGGACCCCAAAACCCACCTAGGACCCTTGAAACCATCCCAAAACCCAACCCTGCTACCCCAAAACCCACCTGAGACCCCAAACCACCCCAAAACCCAAACCTGGGACCCCAAAACCCACCCGGGACCCCAACCCCCTGTGACTCCCAAACCATCCCCAAAAACCCAACCCTGGTACCTCAAAACCCACCAGGACCCCAAACCACCCCAAAAACCCAAACCTAGGACCCCAAAACCCACCCAAGACCCCCTAAACCACCCCCAAAAACCCAATCCTGGTACCCCAAAACCCACCTGTGACCTCCAAACCACCCCAAACCACCCTAAAACCCAACCCTGGTACCTCAAAACCCACCCAAGACCCCCAAACCACCCCAAAAACCCAACCCTGGTACCCCAAAACCCACCCAGGACCCCCAAACCACCCCAAAAACCAAACCCTGGTAACCCAAAATCCACCAAGGACCCCCAAACCACCCCAAAACCCAAACCTGGGACCCCAAAACCCACCCAGGACCCCAAAACCCACCTGTGACCCCCAAACCACCCCAAACCACCCCAAAAACCCAACCCTGGTACCTCAAAACCCACCCAGGACCCCCAAACCATCCCCAAAAACCCAACCCTGGTACCCCAAAACCCACTCTGAGACCCCTCAACCCCTGGGACCCCCAAACCATCCCAAAACCCAACCCTGGGACCCCAAAACCCACCCACGACCCCCACCCCCTGTGACCCCCAAACCATCCCAAAAGCCCAACCCTGGTACTCCCAAAACCCACCCAGGACCCCAAACCATCCCAAAAACCCAACCCTGGTACCTCAAACCCACCCAGGACCCCAAAACCATCCCAAACCCAACCCCTGGTACCCCAAAACCCACCCAGAACCCCCAAACATCCCAAAACCCCAAACCTGGGACCCCAAAACCCACCTGAGACCCCCAAACCATCCCAAAAACCCAACCTCTGGTATCCCAAAACCCACCAAGGACCCCCAAACCACCCCTAAAACCCAAACCTGGGACCCCAAAACCCACCCAGGACCCCAAAACCCACCCAACCTGCTGCTCTCCATCCCTGACCCCCAGCCCCCTCAAAACCCCCCCAAAACTCCCCATCTTTTCCCCCTTCTGCCCCCAAACCCCATTCCTGCCTCCCAGACCCCATTCCTGCTCCCCAAACCCTATTCCTGTCCTCCCAAACCTCATTCCCTACCCCTAGACCCCATTCCTGCCCCCTCAAACCCTGTTCCTGTTCCCCAAACCCCATCTCCTGCCCCCAAACCCCATTCCTGCCCCCTAGATCCATTCCTGCCCTCTCAAACTCCATTCCTGTCCCCAAACCTCATTCCTGCCCCCTCAAACCCATTCCTGCCCCCCAAACCCCATTCCTGCCCCCCAGACCCCATTCCTGCCCCCAGACCCCATTTCTTTCCCCCTAAACCCCATTCCTGCCCCCCAGACCCCATTCCTGCCCCCCCAAACCCCATTCCTGCCCCCCAAACCCCATTCCTGCCTCCCAGACCCATTCCTGCCCCCAGACCCCATTTCTTCCCCTAAACCCCATTCCTGCCCCCAGACCCCATTCCTGCCCCCCAAACCCCATTCCTGCCCCCAAACCCCATTCCTGCCCCCCCAAACCCCATTCCTGCCCCCAAACCCCATTCCTGCCCCCCAAATCCCATTCTTGCCCCCCAAACCCCATTCCTGCCCCCAGACCCCATTCCTGCCCCCAGACCCCATTCCTGCCCCCCCAAATCCCATTCCTGCCCCCAAACCCCATTCCTGCCCCCAAACCCATTCCTGCCTCCTAGACCCCATTCCTGCCCCCAAACCCCATTCCTGCCCCCTAAATCCCATTCCTGCCCCCCAGACCCCATTCCTGCCCCCAAATCCCATTTCTGCCCCCCAGACCCCATTCCTGCCCCCAAACCTCATTCCTGCCCCCAAATCCCATTTCTGCCCCTCCAAATCCCATTCCTGCCCCCCAAACCCCATTCCTGCCCCCCAGACCCCATTCCTGCCCCCCAAATCCCATTCCTGCCCCCAGCCCCCATTCCTGCCCCCTAGACCCCATTCCTGCCCCCAAATCCCATTCCTGCCCCCCCAAACCCCATTCTCTGCCCCCCAAACCCCATTCCTGCCCCCAAACCCCATTCCTGCCCCCAAATCCCATTCCTGCCCCCCCAGACCCCATTCCTGCCCCCCAAACCCCATTCCTGCCCCCAAACCCCATTCCTGCCTCCCAAAGCCCCATTCCTGCCCCCAAATCCCATTCCTGCCCCCAAAGCCTCATTCCTGCCCCCCAAATCCCATTCCTGCTCCCCCCAAACCCCATTCCCTGCCCCCCAGACCCCATTCCTGCCCCCCAAACCCCATTCCTGCCCCCAAACCCCATTCCTGCCTCCTCAAACCCCATTCCTGCCCCCCAGACCCCATTCCTGCCCCCCAAATCCCATTCCTGCCTCCTCAAACCCCATTCCTGCCCCCCAGACCCCATTCCTGCCCCCCAAATCCCATTCCTGCTCCCCCAAACCCCATTCCTGCCCCCCAAATCCCATTCTGCCCCCAAACCCCATTCCTGCCCCCAAACCCCATTCCTGCCCCCCCAAACCCCATTCCTGCCCCCAGACCCCATTCCTGCCCCCCCAAACCCCATTCCTGCCCCCCAGACCCCATTCCTGCCCCCCAGACCCCATTCCTGCCCCAGGGTCCCTAACTCTGTCTCTTCTCTCCCCCTCGGCTCCGGGTGCTGTTCCCAGTCTGGAGATGGACAGGTTAGCGGGGAGGGGGATGGGGCCAGGGGTCCCCAGGACCCCAGGGGTCACCAGGGCTGGGACCCCCAAACTGCACCAGGGGAACCCAAAACACCCCCCAAAAACCCCTCCTGGGGGTCCTGATCTGTGGGGTCATCACACCTGGGACCCCCAAAATCAAACCTGAGGATCCTGTTTTGTGGGGTCATCACACCTGGGACCCCCAAAAACCCCTCCAGGGACCTGTTTTTTGGGGTCATCACACCTGGGACCCCCAAAAACCCACCTGGGGGTCCTGATCTGTGGGGACCACCACACCTGGGACACTCGAAACCCCCCCAGGATCCTGTTCTGTGGGGTCACTGCACCTGGGACCCCCAGATCAAACCTGGGGGTCCTG
>NW_026087847.1:0-28919 GCF_022539395.1 Myiozetetes cayanensis | reverse complement strand
CCACTTGGGAGCCTTTGGGGGAAACTGGGTGATTACTGACGGATACTGGGACACACTGGGGATAACCAGGGGTACTGGAGGGACTGGGGGGTAATTGAGGGATGCTGAGAGGGCACTGGGAGGGACTGGGTTATTAGTGGGGGATTACCAGGACACACAGGGGGACACTGGGAGGTTACTGGGCCATACTGGGGGTTACTGGGTGCTCACTGGAGGATTATCAGGTCATACTGGGGGCAGTGGGAGGTCACTGGGCTACACTGGGGGCGCTGGGCCCCCATTACCTGAATGTGGTACATCGACCCCCCAGACTTCGGGGGGCACCCATAAGACCCCTTCCCTGGGAGCTGGGGGACCCTCTGAACCCCATTACTAGACTTTAGGGGACCCTCTGACCCCCCTCCCATTGGCGTCTCTGTGTGATGAGTGTTGGGGGTCTCTGGGGCTCGAAGGGGGGGGCACCAGCACCCCCTTTCCTGCGCTCGGTCCGCCGGGCCGGCAGGGGGCGCTGTGGCTGCAGCAGGAATGGCGGCGCCGCGCAAAGCCTCATGGGGGTTGCAGTTCCCTCATGGCCGGCGCGCCTGCGCATTTAAGCCACATCGCCGGGAGAGCCCCCCTTTCTCCCCGCCCCAGAGAGGGTTTCAATCGCCGCCCTCCGCCCTTCATGAGCCCCCGAACCCCCCCGCTAAACCCTCCCGAGCCCTCCAGCCTTTCCTCAGCTCCCCAGTTCCAACAGTCCCGCTCTCCCCGCAGCCGCCATCTCACTCACCTGGATCGCTGCTGCACAACATGGCGCTGGGCGCGCGCGCCGCCTTTAAACCTCCCCGCCGCAGCCAATCAGAGAGCGGACTCCGCCCCTCCAGCCCCGCCCCCACCGCGGCCCCGCCCCACGCGGGGAACCACGGGAGTCGTAGTTGTGGCAGCGAAAGAACCAGCGCGGAACTCGGGACTGCGCGGGGCAATCTGGGCAGATCCGCGGGAGGAACGAGCGGCTGCTGCAGTGTCCTCCGGGGACAGAGGAGGAACGAAAGGGCCGCTCCGAGAGCAGCTGTAGGCGAGATTAATGAGAGAAGGGAGAGAGGAGTCACAGCTGGAGTCCTCTAAAGAAACATCCCCCCCTCTCTGACTTCAAGCCTTTGCGGGATCAAGGGGAAAAGATGTCGGTGTCGCTCCGTCCCCTCATTAAAACAGAATACACAGAGGAGGGCTCGGATGATGATACCCCTCAAACAACTACCAAAGAAGTTCCTTAGACAGCGACTGAATCAGCGGAGTTAAAAAAGGAATAGAGCAGAACCCCTCAAGGATTCCAGTGTTTGGAGAGTCTCTCTTACTGGGGCTGACCAAATGTTGTTATCAACAGAGAGACTGAAGGGTTCTGGTGAGCCGGAGTTTTCCTGACCACAGGAGATTCTCGTGGGCCCTGGTCCCTTCCCCAAAGAGCAGCCTGTTGGACAGGGGGACTCAACACCCTGGAAAGGAGAGATCCCCTGGCTACAGTGGGAAATGTTCATCAGATTGTGGAAAGTGTGCAAAAGGCTGCTTGTTTACAAATGATGGGTGCCAGGGAATGAGCACCAAGCCCTGAATCCCCTGTGATGCTGCCTGCAGACCCTGAAAAAATAATTATCATTCTCAGAGGTCTCCCTGAGCTGCGAAACCTGTTACCTAAATGGCTGTGGGAAAAAAAAGACTCCAAGCCAAATTAGGTAGGAGATAAGATAAGGATACAAAAGTTTTAATGAGCCCCCAGGCTTTCTGGAATACCCTCAGCGCGCTCCCGAAATACAGATGTCCACAGTTTTTATAATGATTTTCACCCAATCCAGTCCAGCCACCACCCAGGTTCTGCCCCCGCCACGCCTCTTGGGAATTGGGTCTGGGGGCGTTTTGGGACCCCCTCTTCTTCATCTTCATCTTCCTCAGAGCACGTCATGTCCTTGGAGGCCTTCCAGAATTCTAGGCCTGAAGGTTGTTGGGTCTATGGTTGTATCTTCTTCCGTAGGGTTAGGGTGTTCTTCTACAATTCTGCCTTGAAAAAGAGACTAAACAGGCTATGGAATTTAGGGAATTGATATGGGAATGGGTAACAGGGGTTTGAGCTGGTATGTTAAGGGTAAAGGGGTAATATGCTACTACTATAAAATCTACATTTACTACATAACTACTTCTAAGGTCTACAAAAATTAAAAAAAATCAAAACATCAAAACTCCAAGGTATCAGTCCCCCCTTTAGAGACTGGACAAAACTCAAAAATTTTGTCCAATCTCTACTACTTACTTCTAATCACTTTCCAAAAAGATGACCAACATCTACAATATTGGGTCATGCAATAAGCTATTACACAAACACTAACTATGTACATTACCAATAGAAACAGTTGTTTAATCCAGGTCCAGTTTAGTAACCATGAAGTAAGTTTGTGGAAAGTGTCTCCCAAACCCAGTGAGACATTGTCCAGAGATATCTGATGTAGAATTTTAGTTTGATTCTAAATTGCAGCCAAATCGTTATTAATTCTTCCACTTTGGTCTATGTAAGAACAGCAACTGGTGTTGATGACTTTACACATGCCTCCCTGAAAGGCTAGCAAGATGTTAAGAGCCAGTCGGTTTTGTAGAACTATACGAGACAGACTATGGACCTCCTCTTGTAAAGCTGAAATTGCATCTGAAGCCTGATCTTGAATGTTTTCAATTACAGCTGAGATGTTAACTATTGCTTTTTCCAATTCACTCACCCCTAGAGATGGGATCATGGTTCTGACTATACTGTGAAAGAGTGTGGGACGGTCAATAAGGGGATTATTTGTCCTCTTCATTCTTTTTAGATAAGTTCTTTCCCATTCCTCTTGTTCATCAATTTGGTCAAAGATTGTTATGTTTGGAATTACAGTCCCTAGAGCACAGGCCCGATCTTTATCAAGGGGCAAAACTTTCCAAGCCTCCTTTTCACAAATGCAGTACCACCCTGAACCATGGGGGGGGATTAATCTCAAGGGGACTTGTGCCAACCTTGTTACAACTTCTGGGCCTATTTCTTCTGTATTTTTATCACAGTAAGGAGGGAGAATGATTTTTCCTGTAGCATTAACAACCATACAGGGGACAGTGTAATTGTCCTGGTCAGACATTATGTGACTCAGGGTTACCGGATAGTAGGACTCAGTAACTGGCTTCCAGGTCCCTGGCAGTTCTAACAAAGACTTACCAAAGTTTGTTTTGTTTAGTAAAATGCCAATAAGGAGCCAAGTGCCATCTTTACCGTCGATTGCTGGTATTTGGGTGCAAATCCAGCAGTCGTCTTTACGGAGAATTTTGGATATATTTTGGACTATGACCACATGCAATTTTGGATCCCAAACTCGATTCACATGTACAGTAAAAGCAGTCTATGCCATATCGTCTTCCTCTGAGTTGGGTTCTGCTTTGCTGATAGTTCCAGGAACTGAAGCTTTCTTCACTCTGGAGTAATGAAACCACGGTCCTTTGCCAGCAACTTTGACAGCAGTGAGGGAAGTCAGCAGGACTTGGAAAGGTCCTCTCCACTTGGCTTGCAGCGAGTCACTGTCCCACCCCGGTTGGAACTGATGAGCAGGGGTGTCCAATCCTATGGGTCCGGAAAGCTCAACAAATTTCTGGAGCTTCTGTAAAGTAGAGCCTAAAGCAATTAAATACTTTTGTAAATCAACTTTTCCTCTCATGTGAATGTCCCCTGGAATGTGTGGAGCTTGGTATGGTCTTCCATACAATATTTCATAAGGACTTATGTTATCCCTCCGCCTTGGCTGGATACGAATCCTCAGTAGAGCTAGAGGCAAAGCCTGAACCCATGACATGGATGTTTCCTGACAAATTTTGCCAATTTGCATTTTAAGAGTGCCATTCATGCATTCCACTTTGCCACTTGCCTGAGGTCTGTAGGGAGTGTGGAAGTCCCAAGCAATTCCTAGGACGCGACACACCTCTTTCACTATCACTGCAATGAAATGTGTCCCTCTATCTGATGACATTTCCAGAGGAACCCCAAATCTTGGAATTATGTGATTAAGCAAAGCTTTTACCATTTCTCTTGCTGTGTTAGTGCGACACGGGTAAGCTTCAGGCCATCCACTAAAAGTGTCAACCAGCACTAGTATGTATTTATATCCCTCCCTCGGTGGTAACTCAGCAAAATCTATTTGCCAGTAATCTCCAGGAAGGTTTCCAGCCTTTGTTACTCCTAGTACCACCCTCTTGGTTGTATCTGGGTTGTTTTGCTGGCAGATTTCACATTTAGTTACTATGGATTGTACGACTTCAGTCATACCTGTCCCTATCACTACTTTCTTTAGGTGTTTTAGAAGGTTTTCTATTCCCCAGTGGGTAGCCTCATGTTCCCGCAGAGCTATTTCCCTTAGGAGTGGGGGTGTGACCACAACCTGTCCTGTTGGTGTAACAGCCCACCCACTTTCTTTGATTTCAGCTTTAAGCGATTTAATTAATTGGTGGTCCTTTTCATCATATTTTGGGGTGTACCCTGTCAAATCGATTTCTTTCTGTGGAACTACTGCTAGAATGCCTTTTTCTGCAGCCCTTTTTGCAGCCTGGTCAGCAAAATGATTTCCCAATTCAGGAATTGTTTTCCCTCTCTGATGAGCTCTGCAATGCATAATAGATACCTTTTCTGGCTTCCAGATACTTTGAAGGAGTGCATGGATTTGATCAGCATGTTTAATTCCACTGCCTTGTGCAGTTAGTAGCCCTCTCTCTTTCCAGATGGCTCCATGGGCATGTACCACACTGAATGCATACTTAGAATCTGTCCAGATATTCACTTTCTTACCTTCGCTCAGCTCTAGAGCTCTTGTCAATGCAATGAGTTCTGCTTTCTGGGATGATACATCAGCAGGCAAGGCCTTTGCCTCGATTACCTCGTCCCTGGTTGTCACTGCATACCCTGTCATCCGTTTTCCATCTCGCATGAAACTGCTTCCGTCCGTGTACAGTTCCCAGTCTGGGTTTTCCAGAGGCTCATCCTTCAGGTCCGGTCTGCTGGAATAAGTTTCCTCGATGGTCTGTAAACAGTCATGCTCAGGCATACTGTCAGTTAATGTTGTGGACAGAAACATAGCAGGATTTACAACCGATGTTGTTTTCAGGGTAATATCATCTTGTTCTAACAACACAGCTTGATACTTAAGCATTCTACTAGGGGACAGCCAGTGGCCCCCTTTTTGCTCAAGTACAGCTTGGACTGCATGGGGTACATACACGACAATGCGCTGTCCCAGGGTGAGTTTCCGGGCCTCTTGGATCAAGATAACAGTTGCTGCCACAGCCCTCAAACACCCTGGCCATCCTTGGCTGACATTGTCTAGTTGTTTGGAGAAATAGGCCACAGCTCTTCGCTGGTCTCCCAGGGTCTGTGACAGTACCCCCAGGGTAACATTTAGTTGCTCATATGTAAACAGTTCAAAGGGTTTGGTTAGGTCTGGTAGTCCCAGTGCTGGAGCTGACATTAAGGACTGTTTCAGTTGTTTAAATGCAGCTCTGATCTCATCTGTCCATGTTATAATTCCTTTCTTGGCTGTTTTCAGTGTTTCATATAGGGGTTTGATTAATAACCCATAGTTAGCTATCCACAAGCGACACCACCCCACCATTCCTAGGAAAGCCTGCATTTCTCGTACCGTGTGGGGCTCTGGGAGACGGCAGATGGCTTCTTTCCGATCTGTGCTGAGCCGTCGGTGTCCACGATAGATTTCAAGCCCCAGGTAAATGACTATTTCCTTTGCAATTTGTGCTTTCTCTTTTGAGACCCTATATCCACTTAGTCCCAAAAAGTTTAAAAGACTTACAGTGAGCTCGATGCATTGTTCCCGACTTTTAGCAGCAATTAGTATGTCGTCTACATACTGTAGGACAAGTCCTTCTGGCTGCTGCCTTCTCCAGTCTTCTAGTTCTTTTGCCAGCTGGTTTCCAAATATCGTCGGGCTGTTCTTATAGCCTTGCGGTAAGACAGTCCATGTAAGTTGAGTTCTTCTCCCTGTCTCAGGATTTTCCCATTCAAAAGCAAAAAGCTCTTGGCTGTCCTTGTGCACAGGAATGCAGAAAAAGGCATCTTTTAGATCAAGCACTGTAAACCACCCTAATTCCTCTGTTAATGTGGTTAACAAGGTATAGGGGTTCACTACTACCGGGTATATATCCTCTGTTATTTTATTGATTGCCCTCAGATCTTGGACCAATCGATAGCTCTTACCATCAGCTTTCTTCACTGGAAGGATGGGGGTGTTATATTTAGATTCACATTCTACCAATAGGCCAAATTTAAGGAACTTTTCAATTATGGGTGCTAAACCTTGACGACTTTCTAGCTTCAAGGGGTATTGTTTTTGCCTTACCGGTGTTGCTCCTGGCTTGAGCGTGATGCTTACGGGTTCTGCTCGCTTGGACCTCGCAGGATATTCGCTAGCCCACACTAAAGGGATCACAGCATTCTCAACCTCTGCAGGGATCTCTCCGTGGTTCTCCTGTATGAAAAAGGTGGCTGCCTCGATATATTTAGTGTCAGGGATGATAACTTTTATTCCCCCCCCCTTACAGAATTTAATTTCAGCTTCCAGTTTTTCTAATAAATCTCTACCCAATAAAGGCATAGGAGAATTTGGCATATAGAGGAATTGATGAGTTACCCAGTGTTTCCCTAATTTAAATTTCAAGGGTTTGAAGAAAGGCCTGATTTCACTTACCCCTGTGGCATCAACCACAGTTACAGTATCTTGACTCAGTTTCCCTTCCAGGGTGTTTAACACGGAATATGCAGCACCTGTATCAACTAAAAATTCCACATCTTCTTCCCCCAGCTTAGCTACAACCAGAGGTTCTGCTGGGGTAGAAACCTCCGGTTCCCTTCATGCATTTTGGCTTAAAGTCAGTTGGGAGAGGAGTTGGATCCTTCCCTGCTCCCGTGCGGTCCCTCCCACGGGAGACAGTCCTGGATGGACACTCCAGTGAGTCCATCCCTCGGGCAGCAGCTCTTCCCACCCTGCTGTCCCGTGGGTCCCTCCTCCATGGGGTCAGTCCTTCAGGGATGAGCTGACCCGGCGTGGGTCCCCCACAGGGGCCACGAGTCCTGCCCGGGAAAAACCTGCTCCAGCCTGGGCTTCCCTCTGCACGGGCTGCAGGTCCCTGCCAAGACCTGCTTCATCCTGGACCAGCCCCGGGGTCACAGCCTCCTTCCTGCATCCCCTGCTCCAGCGTGGGAGCCCCCAGGGGCTGCAGGGGGGTCTCTGCACCCCGATGCTCCCCCATGGGCTACAGGGCCCTCAGCTCTGAGTCCTTCCCCTGCTCCTGATGGGATCTCCCCTGCTCCTGGAGGGTCCCTCCCGCCCCTCCTTCTGCACTGCCCTTGGTGTCTGTGTTGTTATCCCATGTTCTCACTCTGCTCTTCTCAGGCTGAATTTTTTTCTCTGCAACACTCCTCTCTTCTGAAATATGTTATCCCAGAGGTGTTACTGTCACTCCTAAGTGGCTCAGCCTTGGCCAGTGGCAGGAACTCCATCCTGGAGCAGCTGGCATTGACTCCATGGGACAGGGGAAGCTTCTGGCAGCTTCCAACAGAAGCCACCCCTGAAGCCCCCCCGCTACCATAACCCACCCACAGAAACCCATTGTTTTGTGCAGCTCTTTCCCCAAGCCAAGCAGGTGGGAGTTGGTGCCAAGGAGCTGAAACCTGCAGGTCCAACCTTTAGTGGAGGAAGCTCAGATTTGCCCAAGGCTGCTTTGAGTCCCAGGGCTTGGATGAGGGAATGGTGGGGTGGGGATAGGGATAAAGTCTGATGGATTGTCAGACACAAAGGGTCTTCATTTTTGTATCAATTCAGACTGAATTAGGAGGTGCTTGGGATCAATATCGACTGGGGATTGCTGATATCGATATAAAAACAGGAAAAAATTTAACAGGACACAAAAAAGACATCTTTATTTGTGGTTTTATTAATACAATGTATTCACTTTGAATACACTTCTGAGATCTGTCTAATTAACCACAGAAGAATTGAAGACTTAGAAGGAATTTATTCCCAGGGGCTTGTCTGGTTAAGATGCCATCACTGAGAAGAGAGTGTGGAGGAATGAGCAGACAAGGACACCATCCCTGGGGCTGGGGAAGCAGGAACTCAGAGTCACTGGTTCCAGGTGACAAATGGACTGTGGGATGTTTGTGTGAGAGCCCATAATGGGTGTGCTGCTTTCAGGGGGAGTCCAGTTAAATTTCTTCCCCATGGCCAGTGCAGGGCTGTGTTTTGGATTTGTGCTGAACACAGGGTTGATAATCACAGAGTCACAGAATGTGCTGAGTTGGAAGGGACCCCCAAGGATCAACCAGTCCAACCCTTAACCCTGCGCAGGACCATCCACAAGGGTCACACCATGAGCCTGAGAGGATCATCCAAACACTCCTTGAGCTCTGTCAGCCTTGGTGCTCTGCCCACTGCCCTGGGGAGCCTGTTCAGTGCCAAAACACCCTCTGGGGGAAGAACCTTTTTCCAAGATCCAGCCTAACCCTGACCTGACACAACTCCAGGCCATTCCCTCAGTCCTGTCCCTGGTCCCCACAGAGCAGAGCTCAGGGCCTGCCCCTCCTCTGCCCCTACCCAGAAAGTTGTGACTGCAGTGAGGTCTCCCCTCAGTCTCTTCTTCTCCTGCTGAACACACCAAGTGCCCTCAGTGTCGTCACACACCTTCCCCTCCAGGCCCTTCCCCATCCTCGTGGCCTCCTTTGGACACTCTCCAATGGTTCAATCTCTCCCTTCCATTGTGTCTCCCCAAACTGCCCCAATCTTGCAGGTGAGGCCGCCACAGGGCAGAGCAGAGCAGGACAATCCTCTCCCTGATGCCCCCAGCACAGGCTTGGCCCTCCTGGCTGCCAGGGCACTGCTGACTCAGGGACAACTGGCACCCACCAGCACCCCCAGGGCCCTTTCCCGGCACTGCTTCCCAGCCTCTCATTCCAAGTGTGTCCGTCCAGCCGGGGTTGCCCCATCCCAGGGCACAATCCGGCCCTTCCCCCTGTTGAACTTCCCATGGTTGGGGATTCCCAGCCCTCGGATCTCTCCAGGTCTCAGCAGGGCCTTCCTGCCTTGCTGGGGCTCAGCAGTTCCTCCCAGTTTTGGGTCCCCTGCAAACTTGCTCAGTGTCTCTTCCAGTGCTGAGTCCAAGTCATTGATGGAGATGTTGGAGAGCACAGGGCCCAAGATGGAGCCCTGTGAAACCCCAGCAGTGACAGGTCACAGTCTGATGTCACCCCTGTCACTGTTACAGGGTCCCTTTGGTTCTGTGAGCCCCACATGTCATAATAGCCCCTTTGATTCCATGAGATTCCACAGTGTCCCTGAGTTCCTTTGGCTCCAGGAGGCCCTGGAGTGTCACAATGGCCTTTAGGTTCCAGGAGGCCCCAGAATGTCACAGAGTTCCCTGGTTCCATGATATTCCCTGTGTCCCAATGGAGCCTTGATTCCCTAAGTTCTGCAGTGTCCCAGGTTTACTCTTCTACCATGAAAAAAATCTCCTGAAACCGTGACATTATCCCCCTCTGGATTCCCTTTTTCGTCACACAGTGTCCCAGGGATCCTTTGGTTCCATGAGGCCCTGCAGTGTCCCAGCAGCCCCTTGATTCCTTTGTGCCACTGGAGACACCCCATAATCCTGCCCTGCCTTGTCCATGGCTACTGAGCCTTCTGAAAAGTTGGTAAGGGCTTCAGCAGCAGTGATCCCCATCCTGCTGGCTCTGCTTCCCAGCCTGACCAGCATGGCCAGGGTAGGCTCAGCCCAGGGTGCCACAACCCCTCCCTCTGCAGAGCAGCCCCTCCAGTTCAGGGCCCTGCAGGGATCCCAGGCTGGGATCTGCAAGTGGCCAAGGCAGCCTGGACACACTGTCCTGGGCAAAGGGATGTGCCTGGAGAAGAGCAAGACAGCATTTCTGTGCCTGCACAGAGGAATCCATGGCAGAGAGAAAGCTCTTTCTGCAGCCCCCCTGGGGACAGGCTGCTCTGTCCCTGGGCCAGGACTCTGTGCTGGGCTGGGCAGAGGGGCTGGCACTGAGGGGCACAGTCAGGCTGTGCTGGGCATCTCCTGCAGATGACACCAGGGCTGCTGCAGTTGCCCTCAGCTCCATTTGCTGCTGCCATGATGAGTGTCCAGCCCCTGAGCAGATGGGGATGCTGAGACTGCTCTCTGTGCCCCAGGAGCTGCTGTACCCTTCAGAGGGGCTGGGGCTGTGGGGGGAGTGCCCAGAGCTCTGCAGCTCCCTGGGGTGGGCACTGCTGTGGGGCCAGAGCAGACTGGGCTGCTCCACCACTGAACTCTAGAATGAAATCACTTCTAATTTTCTCCTGAACTATCATAGGAATAGTCAGAAACACAGATTGTGAAAACATTCCTTGTGGACCATTATCCTCTTTGTAACCTCAATCCCCATCACTCCTCAAAAGTGCTGCCCCTCACACTGGAAAAAATCCACTGTTCACATTCCAAGCCAGAAAAAGCCCAAACACAGAACTCCAGACTCTTATTTGTCCTCTAATGTCCATCCCAATCCCAAACCTCTATTACCAGTATGAAAAGCCAAGCTTTAATCCTGACCGAGCCCAAAAAGCTCTTCCCCTAATCATGAACCAGACCCTGCCAACAGAACAACAAAGCTGCCAAAGTTCTGCCCAATCCCCACCCTGAGCTCTAAAGCCCAAGCCCTGATAATGAAGCACCCCCACAGCCCTTGGGAGCAGGGCAAGAACCTGCAGGGCCCAGAGCAGCCCCAAGGGGTTGGCAGAGCAATGGGAGGTGACCTGGATCTGCTCAGCTCTGCAGGGACCCCCAGCAGAAGGGCCTGGGCTCTCTCAGGGATGTCCTGGGGCACAGGGGCTCAGCAGCCAAGCCAAGAAGGCCAAGTGCACATGGCAGCAGCCAGAGCTGGGGGACAGCAGAGCCATCAGGGAGGGCCCAGAAATGCTGCTGGGAGGGGGGTGGGAAAGCAGGAGGGGTGTGTGCAGCCTGCAAGGCCAGAGGAGCAGCAGGGCCAGGGGAGCACAGCCTGCAGCAGAGATGGCCAAGGGCTCTGGCAGGGCTGCAAGGCCCAAAGGCACCCAGGCCTTTGTGCCCTTGGCTCTGGCAGCTGCCTCTGCCCCTCAGGCCACCACAAGCAACTTTCCTTTGTCTGCCTGCACTCCTGGCCTGCAAGGATCTGCTCGAAGGAGTCCCTGGGGAGGTTTTGTCAGTGCCTGCCCTCAGTGGGGCCCAGCAATGCTTCAAGGGACTGGGCTTTGGCTTTCTGACTTCTTGAGCAGCTTCTTCAGTCTTCTCTCAGTACTTGGGGATGATGAACTTGTCTCTAAACACACTGTGGGGCTCATTAAAATACGGACAAACAAATTATTTTCTTTCCTTTAATTATCTTTGTGTTTTCAATTCTTCAACGACTAATTGGAGTTGTTATGTAGTTTACCTAAGGAGGAAGATTTTAAAGTGGAAGTCACAAAAATATAATTTTCTATGAAAGGGAGTGATTTACACAGAGTCTTGGGATGCAAGAGGGTCATGATTGCAAAGGATTTGGACACAAAGATAAGGGGGCAAAAGAGATTAGTAGCAATTTCAAAATGAGTCTTCAAAGTTTGTACTTTTTTTTTTTTTTAATTCAAGGCTGAATATTTTTCAGTTCAGAAGAGAGGTGATAGAGGTGTTCTCCAAGTGATCTTGATGCTGAATGTCTCCTCAGGACACCCAGACTGACCCTGTATGATCAGCCTTGCTCCTCACCCCCCAGTCTCACCAGTTCTGACATGGCCCATCTTGGACTTACATCCCCCTTCTTGCATTAGACTTTGAGCTCTGCAGTTGGATGTTCCAGCCCCACGGCACCATCTCCAACCTGCTCTCCTTAGAGCTCTGCTTGCACACAGGCCCAGGAAAAATTTTCCTCTTTCTAAGAAAAGACAAGGAATGTAAAGCATGAACAACCTCCCTAAACATCAAAACACCTGTACACACATGCTCAGTACAAGCTGCCCCTGATGATGTCACCTTTCTATCAGGGACAACGTTATCAGAAAGGTTTTTCACAGATCCATACAGAAGCATTGAGAGAAACACAATTCAGGAGCTTGCTAAGGAGACAATCAGACTGCTGAAGACAAACAAGCTTCATCTCCCTTCCCACATGCCCAGGTGAGAGGGATCTGAATGGAGAAAGAGGAAGGAGAGGAGAAAACTGGGAAGGGTCTTTGTCTTGACAGTCTGTGTGAGAAGATGAGCCTCGAGATGGTCAGTGTGTCAGGCCAGGTGTGAGGATATGAGAGATTGGGGAAACTCAATACCTCAGATAACAGGCAGAACAGTGGTGCTGAAGCTCCAGGGGAAGAGCGAGACTCCTTTGGAATGTCCCTTTTGAAAGACCCTGGAATTGGCAGAGCTCTGCTGGGAGTGAAGGCAAACCAAGGTGGCACCATCTGTGACAGGGGCCAAAAGTGCAGCCCAGGGAAGCACAGGCTGCACAAGGTGCCTCTGGGGAGCAGTGAGACAGGGAAGGGCTCCAGGTGGTGACGTGTCTGGCACTGAAAGAGAAGAGCAGGAGCAGGGATTGTCCAAGGATAAATCAGGCCCTACCAGCCTGGTGGCCTCCAGGATGAAGTAACTGCCCTGGTGCACAGGGGAGAACAGGGGATGTGTTTGAGCTCCACTTCAGCTCAACTCTTGGTCTGGTTTCCCTCCATGCTCTTCTGGCCCAGTGAGGCCATCCCAGCCTGGATGGGCAGACCAAGAGAGGGGCAAAGGCCCAGCTGGGTGATGAGGCTGAGGCAGCAGCAGGGGAAGGGCTCTCACCCTCCCTGCAGGGCACGGGGACATCCTGGGGCATTGTAAGGCAGGACAAGGGACTCTCCTGGGACCTGGGCTCTTGAACAGCTGTACCATTGCCCAGAGCAGGCAGCTCTGCCCTGGTTGTTGATGGCACTGAACTGGGAGGACCATTGCTGGAGCTCAGGGAAGCCCTTCAGCAGAACCCTGGCTGGCCCCAAGAGCATCCTGTCAGGAACTTCATGGGAGAGAAGGACAAAGACCAGGGCAGGCACTGGGACAGAGGGACACCCTGCAGGGGCAGGGACTGCCTGACTGGGCAGGAGAGCTGCGGAAATGGTCGTGCTGGTGGGCAGGGAGCAAACCATGATCCAGCAGAGATCCACACAGGCCAGTGGGAGCTACTGGCAAAGGCAGCCAGCATGTTCTGCAGGGTTTGACCAGGATCCTCCCCAGAGGAGTGAGGGAAGCGAGTGTGTCCCTGCTCATCACCCCTTAGACCTCTTGCCCACTCCTTTTGGGGCTCTTGGTTCAGGTGTGCTGGGCCTGGCTGGCAGAGGGTTCTCTTCCATTGGAGCAGCCCTTCTGGTTCCTGTGGAGCAGGGATTGCACACCATCAAGCTCTGCTCTGCTTCTCACTCCTCTTCCTCCCAGAGAGTTCCTGGGTGTGCACAAGAAGCTGTGGGGGGAGAGGGGTGTGTTGGGACAGAGCCAGGACAGCCAACCCCACCTGACCCCACAGAGATTTTTACAGTCCCATACAAGGGACCATCTGAAGAACCTGCTGTGGGACAGGGAGCCTACAGGACATCATCCTGCACCATCTCCAAGTGCTGCCTGAAGCCTTCAGTGATGGGCACTGCACCACGTGCCTTGGGGTGTCGTGAATGGGGAGGTTGAGTGGCTGAAAGAATCCTTGTCAAAGCAATTCACAAAAAGCAGATTTTACTACAAGTTTGAGAAAGTGCAACTGAACAGACAGGGATGCTCCATGGAAACAAAGAGACCCTGGGGTCTGCAGATCCTCATGTTATCAAGGGTCTGTTATGACACTCTGGAAACTCATGGAACCCAGACTGAGTTGTGATGCTCAATGGCAAGGAATGCTGTGACACTGTGAAAACTCTTGGAATCCTCAGGGCCACTCTGACACTGCAGGACCTCAGGGAACCAAAGGGACCCTGGGACACTGTGGAACCCCATGGAATCAAAGGGGCTCTTATGATATGAGAACATTATGTCATGCAACCAAAGGGATCCTCTGGCACTGTGGGGCCTCATGGAACTGAAGGAACCGTGGGACACTGTGGCATATCATGGAATCTGGGATGGTGTCCCAGGTTGGACTTGGCTCCCAGCCAAGTGCCCGGACCTCAGGGACAAAGCCTTCCCCCTCCCTCTCACTCTCGTGTAATTGACCAAAAAGATCACGAAAAAGAAAAATCAAAAGAACCCAAACCAAACTGAATTTTAAGTGGAAGATTTATATAAAGAAAATTATATACAGGGAACCCCCAAAGGGGAAAAGGGAAGGGAAAGGGAAAAGGGAAAAGGAATAAAAAGGGATATAACGCAAATACTTCCCTCCAGAGATAGCGAACCACACAACCGCCGGCACTCTCTGCCTCTCAAGGCCAACCAGATGCGCTAGGCCTCACTCCCTCGCCTGGGCAGAGCGACAGCAAAGCTACCTTCGCCTTCGGTCCGCCGGAATAAAGAGAGTGAGAGCTTTCTCTCTCTTCTTATTTATACTCTTGTTTACGTAAAATCGTATGGAATACTGGGAATATGGCCTTGGTTCCTTGGTTACAACCTGGTCACCAAGGAAGGCCTAGTCTTAAAACTACTACATTCTCCACCCCTTATTCCATACTATTTTTACGTAACACTTATATGTCATGTATTTGTTTATATCTCACGCATATATACACATATTTATATATATAGTCCTTTGGAGTAGTTGTCTTGTGGTAGAAGATCGGTTTCAGCATCAACAGTAGCTCAGTTCAGATCCTTGGCACTTTGGTTACAATCACAGTTCAGGTTTAGGACTGGTTCACTGCCTCATCGTCAGATACTGGTATCAGCTTTGGTCAGGTCTCTCTCATTTGGCGACTGGTCTCCTGTAAAACAACTTAAAGCACAAAGTTAGTTTTTCCCCAAGGATGAATTTCCTTGAGGCACACACTGTATCTTTCCATCCTTCCTCATCACCCACCAGGTGTACCCTGGCCTTTGAGCAAAAACAACTCCACGAATGGGTTTGTCCTCGCCCGAGGTAGGGGTAACCCAAACAGCTTTACCCAACATACCTCTCAGGTGAATCACTGGAACTTTGTCTCCATCTACAGTGTGGAGGGATTCTGCTTGGGCAGGGCCAGCTCGATTGATAGAGCCTCTAGTATTTACCAACCAGGTGGCCTTGGCTAGGTGCTTATCCCAGTTCTTAAATTTTCCCTCACATAGTGCTTTTAAAGTTGTTTTTAACAGTCCATTATACCTTTCAATTTTCCCAGCAGCAGGTGCATGATATGGAATGTGATAGACCCATTCAATACCATACTCCCGTGCCCACGTGGCCACTAGATTATTCTTGAAATGAGTCCCATTATCTGACTCAATTCGCTCTGGAGTGCCATGTCTCCATAAGACCTGCTTTTCAAGACCCAGAATGGTATTTCGGGCCGTTGCATGGGGCACTGAATATGTCTCCAACCATCCAGTCGTTGCTTCCACCATGGTAAGCACATAACGCTTACCCTGGCGGGTCTGTGGCAACGTGATATAATCGACCTGCCATGCTTCTCCGTATCTATACTTGTCCCAGCGTCCACCATACCATAGGGGCTTCAATCTTCTTGCCTGCTTGATAGCAGCACAGGTTTCACAGTCGTGGATAACCTGGGAAATAGTGTCCATGGTTAAATCCACCCCTCGGTCTCGTGCCCATCGGTAGGTGGCATCTCGGCCCTGATGACCTGAAGCATCATGGGCCCATCTGGCTAGGAACAACTCTCCCTTATGTTGCCAGTCCAGGTCTATTTGTGACACTTCAATTTGCGCAGCTCTATCCGCTTGTCTGTTGTTACGATGTTCTTCGTTGGCTCGACTCTTGGGTACATGGGCATCTACATGGCGGACTTTCACATCTAGTTTCTTTACTCTAGAAGCAATGTCCTGCCACAAATCAGCAGCCCATATAGGTCTTCCTCTACGCTTCCAACTCATGTTTTTCCATCGCTCTAGCCATCCCCATAGGGCATTGGCTATCATCCATGAGTCGGTGTAGAGGTAGAGCCTTGGCCATCCTTCTCTCTCTGCAATGTCTAGGGCCAATTGGACGGCTTTGAGTTCTGCAAACTGACTCGATTCGCCTTTACCTTCAGTGGCCTCCACGACTTGTCGGGTGGGACTCCAAACAGCTGCTTTCCACTTCCGGTTCCCTCCTATAATACGGCAAGAACCATCAGTGAAAAGAGCATAACGCGTCTCTTCATCTGGCAGTTGATTATATGGCGGAGCTTCTTCAGCTCGACTCACTGGCTCTTCTTCCTCTTCATCTGCCAGACTGAAGTTTCCACCTTCGGGCCAATTAGTTATGATTTCCAAAATTCCGGGGCGATTCGAGTTTCCAATTCGGACACGTTGCGTAATCAAAGCAATCCACTTGCTCCATGTGGCATCGGTAGCATGATGCGTAGGAGGCACTTTCCCTTTGAACATCCAACTCAGCACCGGTAGTCGGGGTGCCAGGAAGAGCTGTGCTTCAGTGCCAATCACTTCAGAAGCTGCTTGTATGCCTTCATATGCCGCCAGTATTTCCTTCTCCATAGGGGTGTAGTTGGCTTCAGATCCTCTGTAGCTTCGACTCCAGAAGCCAAGTGGTCGCCCTCGTGTTTCACCAGGCACCTTTTGCCAGAGGCTCCAGGAGGGACCGTTATCTCCAGATGCAGTGTAAAGTACATTCTTTACATCTGGTCCCGTCCTAACTGGTCCAAGAGCCACGGCATGTGCAATCTCTTGCTTGATCTGCCTGAAAGCCTGTTGTTGTTCAGGACCCCATTGGAAATCATTCTTTTTACGGGTCACAAAATAAAGAGGGCTCACAATTTGGCTGTACTCTGGGATGTGCATCCTCCAGAAGCCTATGGCTCTCAGAAAAGCTTGGGTCTCCTTTTTGTTTGTCGGTGGAGCCATTGCTACAATTTTATTGATGACATCGGTTGGAATCTGGCGCCTTCCATCTTGCCATTTCACCCCTAAGAACTGGATCTCTCTGGCAGGCCCCTTGACCTTGCTCTTCTTAATGGCAAAACCGGCTTTGAGGAGAATCTGGATAATCTTCTCTCCTTTGTCGAAAACTTCCTTTGCTGTGTTCCCCCATACAATGATGTCGTCAATGTATTGTATGTGTTCTGGGGCCTCACCCTTCTCCAGTACAACCTGAATCAACCCATGACAGATGGTGGGACTGTGTTTCCACCCCTGGGGCAGTCGATTCCAGGTGTATTGCACGCCCCTCCACGTGAAAGCAAACTGCGGCCTGCACTCTCCTGCCAAGGGAATGGAGAAAAATGCATTTGCTATGTCAATGGTAGCATACCACTTTGCTGTCTTGGACTCCAGCTCATATTGGAGTTCCAACATGTCTGGCACAGCAGCACTCAATGGCGGTGTGACTTCATTTAAACCACGATAGTCCACTGTCAATCTCCATTCGCCATCGGATTTGCGTACAGGCCAAATGGGGCTGTTGAAGGGTGAGTGAGTCTTACTGACTACCCCTTGACTCTCCAACTTCTTGATCATCTTATGAATAGGGATCACAGCATCTCGATTGGTCCGGTATTGTCGCCTATGCACTGTTGAAGTGGCTATTGGCACTTGTTGATCATCGACTTGCAGGAATCCTACAACAGAAGGATCTTCTGAGAGACCAGGCAGGGCAGACAATTGCTTGGATTTCTCCTCAGTCACCGTGGCTACACCGAAAGCCCATCGGTACCCCTTTGGGTCCTTGAAGTATCTTCTTTTCAGGTAATCAATACCAAGGATACAGGGGGCTTCTGGCCCTGTCACAATGGGATGCTTTTCCCATTGGTCTCCAGTCAAGCTTACTTCGGCCTCTACCACTGACAACTCTTGCGACCCTCCTGTCACTCCAGAAATAGACACAATTTTCATAGTCTTATGTTCAGATGGCATTAGTGTACACTGGGCACCGGTATCTATCAAAGCCCGGTATCTCTGTGGATCCGATGTGCCAGACCATCGAAACCACACAGCCCAGTAAACCCGATTATCCTTCTGGTCCCTTTCCTTCTCCTGGCAGAAGGCAGGGCCCCTCTATTGGTCCTTGTCAGAGCATTCAGTGTCAGATATCCTCTTTGCTCCACCAGCGGCCTTCTTGTTGTCAAGGAAGTGGACTTCAGCCTTCTTGTGTTGTGGAGATCGCAATTGCTTTTCCACAAAATCCGCATCAACTACAAAGACAAGTTTTTTATTGGTTTCCTTCTGCTTCAGCTCTTTCACTCTAGCCTGAAGTTTGGAAGTGGGTTGTCTATCCCATTTCTTCATGTTCTCTCCCTGTTTGCACAGGTAGGACCACAGCTGATTACGTGATTCGCGTTTAGGGCCCTTCCTTCTGTGTGTAGGGGGAGGAGTTGTTGACCGAGATCTGGACCAAGATCGAGATTGAGGTCGAGCTCGTGGTCTAGATCGCTTTACTGGTGTGTCTCTGTAGTCTCGGGAAACGCTGTCATCTCTGTCTTCATAGTCATCTTCATAATTGGAATATTCATAATCTCCTTCTATTCTTCCCTTAGAACGGATGGGTTGACGTCGGACATGGGACAGATCTTTGAAATTCTCCGCTATGTTCTGTATCCATTGACACATTGTTTCTACATCCGGTTTATCCAACTTTGGATGGAATGCTGAAATTAGGCAGTTGATGTATTGTGCAGGGGCACCTTTAATTACTTTTCTCCACATTGGATTGGTACATGGGAGACTCGCAGGGTCTAAGATATCATAATAATCCGGATTACTAAAGATGAGTTCAAGTATGGCCAGTTCCCGTAGATATTGAATACCTTCTTCCGCAGTTGTCCATTTTCCTGGAGAACTTGTTAAGTACTCTTTAAATGGATATCTCTCTCTCACAGCATTAAGGATCCTAAGCCAGAGACTATGACTATATGGCTCTCGTGCAATTCCTTGTTCAATCTCACGGTCTCGAGTCAGGGATCCCAACTGCTGTGCTTCGTGACCTTCCAGCATGTGGCTTCTAGCTCCATTATCCCAACATCTTACCAACCAGGTTAGAATCCGCTCACCAGGCCGGCGACTATAATCTTTTCTCAAATCCCGGAGCTCTGCTGGCGTCAATGATCGTAATACTTCTGATGTTCTCACGACTCCCGCTCCTGGATGGACATCCCTCCTATCCATTTCCACTTCTCTTTTGACATATCTGTGTGGAACTGTTTCCACTCTGCCTCTCTCATGTGGAGGTGGAAACGGAACATACCTTGGGGATGGGCTTCTGTGTTGTGGAGGTTGAGGCGGGGGCTGTGTCTGCTGCAGGGATGGTTTTCTGGCTTGTGGAGATGGGGACCGAGCACGGTGCCTGGATGGGCTTCTTGCGGGTGGAGGTAACGAGTAGTCCTCTGGACCCTGGGATGAGGATTTCAGATAGTCCTCCATCTCTTCTGTGGAACAGTCAAGAAGAGTGTATTCAGGTGTCAACACTCTCCTTGGCTTTTGTGTTCCATCAGGCATCTGAGCTGCTGCCCCTTCTTCCTTTGGACGCGTCACCCTCTCTTTTGGACGTGCCCCTAATTCCTTGGGACGTGCTCCTTCTCTCACAGCTAGTTCTTCTTCAGTTACACGCCTCAGTCGTGGGGCTAGGCTTGTGGACCCTGCATCATCCCTTATCCACATCTTCTTTTTTGTTATGGGGGCAATAGTGATTTCAGGATCTGTGGTGTGGGCCCCAGTCTTGGTCGTAGAGGTGGCTGGAGTTCCCATGTTCATAAAGTCCATAATTGGAACTCCAGTGTCAGCAGGTTTGGTCCAAGCTGTGCTGGCATCAAGTGGCATCTGGACTCTGGTCTTGGTGAACTCCATTCTGACTGGCATAGTTTGTGTCCCTGTCTCTGCCTTAGCCTTCTGAATATGATTTACAGTGGCTCGATAAGCACTAGCCAGGCCCCAGCATAGAGCAGAGATTTGGGTATTTGGATCCTTATATGTAAGACAACCTTCCATTAAACAATGGGTTATCTCATTAGGATCAAAGGCCTGTGCTGCCGTGAAGTCCCAAGTAATGGGAGGTGCCAAGCGTCCGATCCATTTACCAAACTCTTCCCATGCTCCTTGCCAACCAGGAACTGCCCTTTTCAAGCCCCTTTCCAAAGCTCCAGCTAATCCCTTTGAGGTACGGCCTTTCCTATAACAAGGGAACCAGTGTAACACAATCCTTCCAATTTTAAATAGCATGTTCGTCACATTCATCATAAACCAAATTGTTACCACACAATTTAGATAATCATTGGAGGCAACAGTCAGTTTGGGAATTTCTAGGATCCAGCGTTTAACATCAAGATAGGAAGAATACCTTTCCCAGATGTCTCGCCAATTGAACACTGTTGGATTTGGATTGTCCCACATGTAGTAGCCTAAAACAGGTGCGAAAGCTGCTAAAAGTACATTAAAAATTAAGAAAGTGGCCATTATTTATATAGTTGTCCTCACTGTTCTTAAACAAGAGGTATATTTATATAAACAAATCCCTCTTGGCTGCGATCCCGGTACTGTTCCCAAACAAAGTCAATGCTTGGCAGAACTTGGCCACCTGCCCAGAAATTGTTACCAAAACAACCTCCGGGTTATCTCGGTGGAACCTCCAAAAAATGTCACAGGTTGGACTTGGCTCCCAGCCAAGTGCCTGGACCTCAGGGACAAAGTTTTCCCCCTCCCTCTCACTCCCGTGTAATTGACCAAAAAGATCACGAAAAAGAAAAATCAAAAGAACCCAAACCAAACTGAATTTTAAGTGGAAGATTTATATATATATATATATATATATAAAAAGAAAATTATATACAGGGAACCCCCCAAAGGGGAAAAGGGAAGGGAAAGGGAAAAGGGAAAAGGAATAAAAAGGGATAAAACGCAAATACTTCCCTCCAGAGATAGCGAACCACACCACACAACTGCCGGCACTCTCTGCCTCTCAAGGCCAACCAGATGCGCTAGGCCTCACTCCCTCGCCCGGGCAGAGCGACAGCAAAGCTACCTTCGCCTTCGGTCCGCCGGAAGAAAGAGAGAGAGCGAGAGTTTCCTCTCTTTTCTTATTTATACTCTTGCTTACGTAAAAATCGTATGGAATACTGGGAACATGGCCTTGGTTCCTTGGTTACAACCTGGTCACGAAGGAAGGCCTAGTCTTAAAACTACTACAACAGCCCTGCACTGGCCATGGGGAAGAAATTTAACTGGACTCCCCCTGAAAGCAGCACACCCGTTATGGGCTCTCACACAAACATCCCACAGTCCATTTGCCACCTGGAACCAGTGACTCTGAGTTCCTGCTGCTCCAGCCCCAGGGATGGTGTCCTTGTCTGCTCATTCCTCCACACTCTCTTCTCAGTGATGGCATCTTAACCAGACAGGCCCCTGGGAATAATTTCCTTCTAAGTCTTCAATTCTTCTGTGGTTAATTAGACAGATCTCTGAAGTGCATTCCAAGTGAATACATTGTATTAATAAAACCACAAATAAAGATGTCTTTTCTGTGACCTGTTCACTTTTTTCCTGGTTTTACATTGATATCAGCAATCCCCAGTTGATATTCATCCCAAGCACCTCCTAATTCAGTCTGAATAGATATAAAAATGAGGACCCTTTGTGTCTGAGAATCCATCAGACTTTATCCCTATCCCCACCCCAACCATTCCCTCATCCAAGCCCTGGGACTCAAAGCAGCCTTGGGCAAATCTGAGCTTCCTCCACTAAAAGCTGGACCTGCAGGTTTCAGCTCCTTGGCACCAACTCCCACCTGCTTGGCTTGGAGAAAGAGCTGCACAAGACAGGGGGTTTCTGTGGATGGGTTTTGGTAGATGGGAGGCTGCAGGGGTGGCTTCTGTTAGAATTTGCCAGAAGCTTCCCCTGTGCCATGGAGCCAATGCCAGCTGCTCCAGGACGGAGTTCCTGCCACTGGCCAAGGCTGAGCCACTTAGGAGTGACAATAACACCTGTGGGATAACACATTTCAGAAGGGAGGAGAGTTGCACAGAAAAAATTCCATCCTGGGAAGAGCAGAGTGAGAACATGGGATAACAACACAGACACCAAGGGCAGTGCAGAAGGAGGGGCGGGAGGGACCCTCCAGGAGCAGGGGAAGGACTCAGAGCTGAGGGCCCTGCAGCCCATGGGGGAGCATCGGGGTGCAGAGACCCCCTGCAGCCCCTGGAGAATCCCACACTGGAGCAGGGGATGCAGGAAGGAGGCTGTGACCCCGTGGCAGGCCCAGGATGGAGCAGGTCCTGGCAGGGACCTGCATCCCGTGGAGAGGGAAGCCCAGGCTGGAGCAATTTTATCCTGGGCAGGACTCGTGGCCCCTGTGGGGGACCCACGCCGGGTCAGCTCCTCCCTGAAGGGCTGAGCCCATGGAGGAGGGACCCACAGGACAGCAGAATGGGAAGAGCTGCTGTCCGAGGGATGGACTCAAACAACACCTGACTGCAACCCCCTTCCCCATCCCCCTGCACTGCTGGGGGGGAGGAGGGAGAGCTGAGAAGGAAGGAGGGGGGGGGGAAGGTGATTTTAAGACTCTTTTATTTCTCGCTCTTTGGTTTTTATCCTGTTAGGAATAAATTTAAGTACTATCCCTACTTTGAGTCTGTTTTGCTCTTTAGGAAGCGACTTTCTCCCAACCCTTATCTCTACTCAGGAATCCTCAGCTGGTTTCTTTCTCTCCTCTGTGGAATTGCACAGGGAGGGGGAGGTAGTGGCTTTTAGGGGATGTTTGAAATCCAGCCAGGGTCAACCCACTACATCAACCCATGTTCTTGAGGCCCTTTTGTGATGTCACAGCCCATCCTCTCCATTCCGGAATAGCCCTTGGCAACCAAAGAACCAACACCCTACACCCCCAAAGTGAAGGCCCCCTGTGTGCCATGGGCCCCTTTGTGATGTCATGACCTGTCCTCTCCATTCCAGAACAGCCCCTGGCAACCAAAAAACCAATGCCTCACACCCCAGAGTGCAGCCACACTCATGTGCCATGGGCCCCTTTGTGATGTCACAGCCCATTTTCTCCACTCTGGAATAGCCCCTGGAAACCAAAGAACCAACATCACAGAATGTCAAACTGCAGCCCCCCATCTGCCATGTGACTCTTTGTGATGTCACGGCCTTTCCCCCAGGAAAGAAAGCCTGTAACCTTCGGGTTTCAGGTGCAGTTGGTGGGATATCCTGGGCACTCCAATGGGCAGCAAGAGCTTTCTGTCCTGGCACCTTTTGTCTGGCAGGAATCTTTGTCCACATTCAATTTTGACAGTCAGACTGACAATTCCAGCGCGGGGCTCCTGCAAGCGAACGACAGCCCTGCCCTCCAGGAAAGAAACCCCTTCCCCTCGGTCTCTTTTCCTCTTCCTTCAAATACAACCTGCAGGGCAGCTTTCTACCATCTCTTCTCTTGGGAATTGTGAAGGGAGACTCGCTCCCATGTTTAACACCTTAGGCAAAACCACCCTCTTAACACCTTTCCCAACCTTCCTCATCCTTTTCCAAAGCCGAGATGTGGAAAGAACAAGTGCCCTTGTCCCTGGCTGTGCTGCTGTGCTGGGAGTGTCTTCCCTCCAGCTCTGCACACAGGCACTGCCCCTGCAGCTCCAGAGAAGGGCTGAAGAAGCATCTTCAACACAGAAATCAGGGCAGATTTATCAGGGATTGTTGGTATTTTTTGGTCTATGTTTGGCCCAGCCACCTGCAAAAGTTTTGTTCTTTGCCTGCCAAGTTCACTGATAAACGGGTGCCTTGTCCTTGGAGAGGCAGTTTCTTGTGTACACTGTTTGAATTGGTGCTCTGTGATCGGCTGGTTGTCTGTAGAGGACATTTGAAGGAGAAACTGAAGAGGAGAGGATGAAGTAAAGTCCCCAGACCCAAATAGATCAGACCCCTTGAGTGAAACAGCGCAAGTGCGAGGGGAATCCCCACGTTCTCCCGCATGGCTGAAGGGGGGCACTCACAGAACGGGGCAGGGACCGAGGGCCTCTGGCTGGGTGATGCTGCCACACCGGCCCAGGGAGACGTCCCCGGCTAAGTGGATAAAAATGCAGGTGGCTCATGCTGGGGGCTCTCAAGCTTCACAGGAAGGACAACGTTGCCTTCTGCGGGGACGCCGCTCTCTTTGTGAGCCTGCTGACCCTCTGAGGATGCAGCCTCTGCTGTGGGGAATTCTGGTTATCCTGGGGTGGGTAAGACAACCTCGTAAAACACACCTGTGTGAGTGGGGGTTTCCCTGAGGGCTTAGTTCAAGCCTCTCATTTCCTGTCTCTCGGGTTCCCGTTTACTTGGCCACTTTCTGTAATAAATATTGGGTTTATTGATGAGCTTTCAGCAGTGTCTTGGTTTTTCAATCTCAGCATCCTTCCGAACTCACCCTGTTACACATGAGTCGGGAGATTTTGCAAACCCCAGAAACTAGGTCATTGAACAAAGAAAGTTGAAGAGTTCACTTCATGAGGAAGAAGAGCAAAAACCCCCAAGATGAGGTCGAAGAACAGGAATGATCACCTAACCACCCCTGCCGAAAAAGAAAATTCTAGAAGACTCTGCCTCAAGCTGCTCCGCCTAAACCCCACCTATTATCACTATGCATGGTTAGATGTTGCAGTCATATGAATATGTACATAAAGATGTTGTTATCAGTAAATTGAAACTGAATTGAAATATAGTAATAAAAATTTATTGAAGATTTATAGAAAATGCAAATAAGCAAAACAGCATGCTAGGAGGTCGGGGAGACCACTGCTCCACTCACAGCACGCAAGCGCAGTAAACAAAAACTTTTATTCTCTTATCAGTTCCCCTTCCATAGTCACTTGTTGTCCTTCTATTGGATCCGAGTTTTGCAGGTCTGGTTCTGGTTGGCTTCCCCGCAGGCCCGTTTCAGTTGCCAGGTGCTTTCCCCTCCATAGTTCCAATCAGTCTCTAGTTCTTGAGGCCCAGTGTGCAGCTCAGTGCCCAGACATCTCCAGATGTCCATCTTGGATACTCTGTATCATTTCAATTCCTGACCCTTTGATCCTTATCCTTCCTTTTGTTACTTTATGTGTGTTGTGAGACAAAAAGCTTTTTAGAAAAATAAGATACAAAAATATTTACTTAACAAGGCACAATAGTTTGTCTTTCTAGCTTAAGAAATGCAAGCTACATGCTTATCAGCTTACAATGCTGATAGATTAATGAACCATTCTACAACTTACAGTCTCCTAACCGTAACAGAACAGTGATTATAATAACATATATATGTAAGAATATAACATGCACTACAATTTAATGAGTAAATTACTATTATTACTAATTTGATGAGTAAATTTAACTACTACTACTTTTTATAATACCATGTGAATCATAGACTCATCAGTAACCATTTTTTTTTTCTTCCCTCTCTCCTTTTCTCATTCTTTATTCCTTTTAATCTGTTTTCTTTTACTCTTTTCCTTCTCTTGTGGGTAACTTAAAAGCAATGAACTGTGTTTTACTAAAGCTGGTATATGGATTGTTTTAGTGGGTGTTTCCTGTGGAATGGGTCTTTGTGCTGAATGTTGGAGTGAAATGCTTTTTCCTTGATTGTATTTTACTCCTGTAAAAGCCTTTTGCCAAAATATCATATCTTTATCACTAAATTAAAAAGAATTTCTCTTAGAGAAGAGTGTGTGACTCTTTCTCCAGACTCTAATTAGAGGTTATAACAAAGCAAAAGGCTTTTGAAAAGTCTTAAATAAAAAGTGCAAGTGCTCTGGGCAGTTTATAGCTTAATCCAGAGCACAACACCCTCTTCTCTTTGGAGGTGCCGTCCTGGTAGCCTCTGTGAAGAGCTGAGCGTTCCAGGTGAGTCGTGCAGGCAGCAAGGAGGAGCAGGGGTCCAAGGGAACTTTCAGGAATGCCACAGAATATTTTCTTTCCCTGCCCAAGGTGTTCCATTCAGTGAGAGCTGCAGGCTCTGACTCTGGCAACCGCCAGGGACTCGAGGACCTCGGTGCACTTTGGAGACAGTGAGTGGGGGAATTGTTGGGGTTTGGCCCATGTGCAGCTGAAGTCGTGCATTGCTTTGGGTTTCCTTTCTTGGAGCTGATGAAGAGAATAAGCCAGTGACTGCAGGAACCCCTGAGCCAGCCAAAGGGACCTGCTTTTGGAAGGTGGAATGACATGCCCAGCTCTCTGCAGGATAAGGCGAGGGCTCTGAGCCCGAGGGGGCACGAGAGCCGGGTACAGGTACAAGTCCCTTAGGAGAGGGAAGCAGAGAGGCTGAGTTTTGGCCCCAGCACTGGGGTGTGCAGGGCAGAGCAGAGAATCTCTCCCATGGAGGAACCTTGTGCATCTGTCTTTGCAGGTCTGACAGACACTTCTCGTCAGAGGTCGTTCTGTGAGTGTCTTTGTGTTCTTTCTTTTGAGGTGGGATGAGAGCGGTGGGGCGGGCTATCGACACTGGAGGGCAGAGGAGCAAGGTGAGCATTTTCCTACCAGTCCCAATCAGATGTTACCTCTGATGGACTATGTTTTTGGTGAATCCAAGCACATCCCTTGTCATTTGTTTTTTTTCCCAGTGGTGCACAACCTTACAAGTGTGGGTGGAATGTGAAGGAGGTCCTTGCAGTAAGTGATCAGTGTTAAAGAACCTCAGATGAAAAATTTGGTCAGAATGTTGCACTCTGAGGGGATCCATCAGGATGTGCCTTTGCCTCTATGATTTTTTTGCAGTGACCATCTGTATTCCCAGAGGAGCAGAACCATAAAATGTAACAATGCAGTCTCTCCCATGTGCCCTGGGCCCCTTTGTGATGTCACAACCTATTCTCTCCATTCCAGAATGGTCCCTGACAACTAAAGAGACAATGACCTAAACACCCACATGGCAGCCCCACCCGTGTGCCATGAGCCCCTTTGTGATGTCACGGCCTATTTTCTCCATTCTGGAATGGCCCTTGGCAAACAAAGACCCAGTGTCTTGTACCCCACAGAGCAGCTCAATCCATTTACCTTGCACCCCTTTGTGATGTCATGGCCTATCCTCTCCAATTTGGAAAGGCCCCTGGAATACAAAGAACACACATCCCCCTGCCCCGTACTGCAGCTTCACCTCTGTGCTATGGGCCCCTTTGTGATGTCACAACCTATCCTCTCTATTCTGGAATGGTCCTGGGAAAACAAAGAGCCAATACCCCACACCCCCAGAGTTCAGCCCCACCTGTGTGCCATGGACCCCTTGGTGATGTCACAGCCTAATCCCTCCATTTCAGAATGGCCCCGGAAAACAAAGAAACAACACCCCACAATGTCACAGTGCAGCCCAACCCATGTGCACACATGGGACTCTTTGTGATGTCACAGCCTGTCCTCTATTCAGTTATCCACACTGGCAACCAAAGAACCAATGCCCCAAACCTGCAGAGTGCAGCCCTACCAGTGTTCCCTTGTCCCCTTTGTGATGTCACGGCCAATCCTCTCCATTCCAGAATGGCCCCAGCAACCAAAAAATCAACACCTCAAACCCCACAGAGCAGCACAACCCATGTAAGTTTTGTCCCCTGTCATGGTCTGTATTCTCCATTCTGGAAAACCCCCTGGATACCAACGATCCAGTGCCCCACACTGTCAGAATGCAGTCCCACCCCAAGTGGGGGTGTATGACAATACACAAATATCCTTTAATAGAGGGCTGTTATTTTTCCTTTCTCCATACTTGCTCCCCATACTTGGAGCTTCTTAATTTTGGATTTACAATTCCTTATAGGGAGAAGTTTGGTCTTCCTTCTAACTCATCCTCCTTTAGAAAACACTTGTGTTTCATTAAACTGAGAGAGGTGCAAAGTCATGGTTTTTTTTATAGCCCAGAGATCTTGCAGGCTCTTCCCATTTACCTCTGCCCCTCTCAGAGAACTTGTGTGGACACCTTCCCTACCTGCATCAGATGATTTCACAAAATTGAGAGGGGGGCTATTTAATAGAGATGGACCTTGGGGTGTTCTGAGACCACTCTGGTGGGGATTGCCAGTGCTTGGCTTGGCAGGGCAACACCTCCCCACAAGCCCTGGCCATGCCAACATGGCCACACCCAGCCCTATCAAAAATGTGTTCTGGATGCCTTGGTCCCAAAGCATCTTTGTGACTGGCACATGTATTGACAATGTCTGAGGGATAAATCCAGATCAAATCTATTCCCTGGATTGGACATGGAGACGTGAGCCCCTCGAGTGAAGACATCTCCATCCCCTGTGTCAAAAGGAAGCTGTGTTTAAATCCCAACCAAAAGTAATTTTTAGCCCTGGCTGGACCCAGAAAGGCCCATGCCATTGGAGCGTTAAAATACCATGTGAGGTCACAGGGTCACATCTGTTCCTGCATCAAAATTGTCATCAGTTGGCAGAGAGAGGTTTGTCATAATGTTAAAGTTTTAGAAAAAAAGAGCTCTGCATATTCCCATGTGAGCTGGGTTTATGTCCACACATGAGCCCCGTGCAGCAGGTTTTGCTTAAAACTCCTGGAGACACAGAGCTGCTCTTGGGGGACATTTCGCCTGAGCCTTCTCCTTGGATGAGGCAGAAACATCCCCTTTCTCTTGCCCTTCTCGGTGTGTGGGGCGAAAATCGCCCTTGTCAGGGAGCCCCTGCAGGCTCTGCTCCTCCGGTGATCCAACAGCGGCCCCTGCTGACCGGGATTGGAATTGCGCCAAAAAGCGAGGAATACCGGACTGTTTCCTTTTCTTTGAGGGGATTTTTGGTGCAGGATTACTCGATGATCCTTGTGGGTCCCTTCCAACTTGGAATATTGGGTGTGATTCTGTGAAGTTC